>NC_090755.1:84346813-84351813 GCF_036898095.1 Palaemon carinicauda
ATACAGGATTACAGGGTAAGGAACGTACGATAATATCTTTGTCTGAAAAGATATTTTCTTTTAAAATGAAATTGGAACTCTGGATCACCAAAATTAACCAAAGGAATTATACATGTTCCCAACCTTTGCCTAATTTTTTGAAGACGCGGCAAATGAAATTGATGACTTATTTGGCTTGATACAGGATGATTTGGAAAATCTCACTGTTCAAATAAGAAGTTATTTTCATAATGAATGTTACAAATCTTTCTCCCTTACAATTAACCCCTTAAATGCCAGTGTATCTGAGGTCCCTGAAGCAGCAGAGGAAGAGTTCATCGACTGATAAAACAAATTTGAAGCTAAATCATGGTTTGGTGAACTGCAACTGCAAGAATTTTGGGCAAAAATTTCCAAAAATTCCCAGTAATATCAGAAATCGCAATAAAGAATTTATTGCCGTACCCAACAACTTACTTATGTGAAGCAGCATCCTCCCAACTTCTCATCCTTAAAAACAAATGCCGAAATCAATTAAATCTGGAAGAGGACAACGGAGCCCAGGATAGAATTGCTAACTAAAAAACTGCAATACCAGCCTTCTCATTAAGGTCAGTTTATAAACATGCTTTGCGTAACGTTGGAAATTTGTTTTAATAATTTTGAATTGATATACAATTAATTAATTTTTGTAGCAGCTTTAGAATTTTTTATGAATAAATTTGAAACTAATCATGAAATTATGGAATGTATGGTTACTTCACGAATAGATAATCTATAATTCAATAATCGCAATATATGGCATTTTATTGTTAAAAAAAAATGAATGTGTATATAAGATATTTTAAGGATTGGGGTCGCTTCCAGAATGCGTTCTAAAATGGGTCGTCATGTTTAAAAGGTTGGGAACCACTGCTCTAAACAATGAACACATTCTCTCTCTCTCTCTCTCTCTCTCTCTCTCTCTCTCTCTCTCTCTCTCTCTCTCTCTCTCTCTCTCTCTCTCGTTGTAAATATAGGCCTATACTATATGATAGTCTTTTCAAATGTATATAAATGAATATTCAACGGCAGTGGTTTTGCAACATTTCTAAATAATAATAATAATAATAAAAATAATAATAATAATAAGAATAATAATAATAACAACAAGAATAATAATAATAATAATAATAATAACAACAACAACAAAAATAACAATAACAACAACAACAATAATAATAATAATAATAATAATAATAATAATAATAATAATAATAATAATAATAATAATAATAATAATAATAATAATAACAATATCCATTACATTATACAATCTCGTTGACTAACACTTAGCGTTATCAAATCACAACTGCCTATCCTATACTGAAAGAGGAAATCAATATTTTCGAGGTAGCAAAGATAAGATCTGGAATAAATGAAGCATTATCGATATGCAAGAATTTTATTTTTTGATTAATTCTGGGTTTGCTTGCCTTCAGTTCAGGCACACTATTCTATCTGTTTGCTTATTTCCTTTCCTCATTGGGCTTTTTTTTTTTTTTTTTTTTTTTTTGCTTGGAGTCCTTAGACTTATAGCTTCCTGCATTTTCATCTAGGGTTGTGGCTTAGATGATAATAATGATAAATGATAAATGATCAATGATAAATGATAATCATAATTATAATTATTATAGTTATAATAATAATAATAATAATAATAATAATAATAATAATAATATCAACAATATTAATAATAATAATGATAATATTGATAAAAATAATAATAATAATAATAATAATAATAAATTACAAGGAACTATTTATACCTTTTCAAGTCTAAGAATTGCAATTATAGTTATCCAGATCTTGGAACAAGAAATCGAAAATAACAAGATTTTGTCTTTAAAACAACAATAACAGAAACAAAACATATAATAATATTGATCATAATAAAAATAATAATGGCAATGATAATACGATTTTGATAACACTCATAGTTGTAGTGGCGGCTTAAGAGCCAAAATCTCTCTCTCTCTCTCTCTCTCTCTCTCTCTCTCTCTCTCTCTCTCTCTCTCTCTCTCTCTCAAATAGAGTGCAATGATTATTACCTATTCATGTTGCAGATGCAGCTGCTTGGGACTGACCCCACATTCAATCAACATTCATAAAATACGAGTACAGGGTGTTTAAGCGTTGATCTCTCTCTCTCTCTCTCTCTCTCTCTCTCTCTCTCTCTCTCTCTCTCTCTCTCTCATGCATACACAAAGCAATGATAGGTAGGCCTAGAGAGTTTTCTTTATATATATATATATATATATATATATATATATATATATATATATATATATATATATATATATATGATTTAATTGATATTCCAATATAACAAAATTTAAAACTAAAATATTGATTGGAATTAATTGGTGTATTTTATATATATATATATATATATATATATATATATATATATATATATATATATATATATATATATATATATATATATATTTATGTGTGTGTGTGTACACACAGCAAGACAACCTACAGTATTATGGGTGGCACTGACTAGGAAAGCTTTACTGATCATGGCGATAAGCAAACCCTTTCACTACGTTTATATATACCTAAATAAAATATATAATTGATATATATAACTAATATATATATATATATATATATATATATATATATACATATATATATATATATATATATATATATATATATATATATATATATATATATATATATATATATATCATACACAAGTTAGTGATACTTACAGACAGTTCAATCCTATTGGCATTGCAGGAATAATCCTCACAAAAACAAAACAGTCAATGAAAACAGTCTTTGTTTACAAACAGAATCAAGAGACACATCACTATCACAGGTGTCAACGGTATATCTGGATGCAAATACCACTTACTGTCTATCGTAGAAAGAGTTGACATACGTCACAGCTTACAAGGAACTCCGATCACTGCAACAACCTAAAGTTAAATGAGAGTATGAGACTTACAGTCACAACGGCTGAAATGTCATATAGAAATATCTGGCAACTGTTTTGTGAAAATTTGGGCCAACAGATGGCGTTAGTTGAATGATGGCATACGTTGGAAACATTTTACTAAAGTTAATCCAGAATCCTTGGTGTCGTGTACATTTGGACTTAATACATTAGTTTGAAAGCAATTTTATAAAAAAATTCTGGATGATTTTCAGCCTAGACAGGAAGTTTTGAGGCCTACTAAATTTGCATAAGTAAAATATGACAAATTGAAAAAAATAAAATAATTTTCAGCCTAGACAGGAAGTTTTGAGGCCTACTAAAATTGCATAAGTAAAATATGACAAATAGAAAAAAAATAAATAATTTTCAGCCTAGACAGGAAGTTTTGAGGCCTACTAAAATTGCATAAGTAAAATATGACAAATTGAAAAAAAATTAATTTTCAGCCTAGACAGGAAGTTTTGAGGCCTACTAAAATTGCATAAGTAAAATATGACAAATTGAAAAAATAAAATAATTTTCAGCCTAGACAGGAAGTTTTGAGGCCTACTAAATTTGCATAAGTAAAATATGACAAAGTAAAAAAATAATAACATTCAGCCTAGACAGGAAGTTTAGAGGCCTACTAAAATTGCAAAAGTAAAATATGACAAAGTGAAAAAAAATAATTTTAAGCCTCGACAGGAAGTTTTGAGTCCTACTAAAATTGCATAAGTAAAATATGACAAATTGAAAAAATAAAATAATTTTCAGCCTAGACAGGAAGTTTTGAGGCCTACTAAAATTGCAAAAGTAAAATATGACAAATTGAAAAAATAAAATAATTTTCAGCCTCGACAGGAAGTTTTGAGGCCTACTAAATTTGCATAAGTAAAATATGACAAATTGAAAAAAATAAAATAATTTTCAGCCTAGACAGGAAGTTTTGAGGCCTACTAAAATTGCATAAGTAAAATATGACAAATTAAAAAAAAAAATAATTTTCAGCCTAGACAGGAAGTTTTGAGGCCTACTAAAATTGCATAAGTAAAATATGACAAATTGAAAAAATAAGATAATTTTCAGCCTAGACAGGAAGTTTTGAGGCCTACTAAAATTGCATAAGTAAAATATGACAAATTGAAAAAATAAAATAATTTTAAGCCTAGACAGGAAGTTTTGAGGCCTACTAAAATTGCATAACTAAGATATGACAAACTAAAAATATTCCAGGGTGTGAACACTAAATGAATCTCTATGGAATTAATTCTTTTATAAAATATGATCATCATAGTGTCTATTTCAATAACGCTTATTCAAATGGTGATAATTAAATTAGAAATAGAATTAGAAAAAATCAATTATACCTTTAAATATTTTGTTATATTTGCGTAAAATATTTCCACAGAAAGTAACACCCATCGTTTAGATAGACAATCTTATCTGCAAGTTGTTAATATCAATCAAATTATCACATATATTATAATAATATGGGCATACATTACATATTAAATACTATCAAAAGGACCAGAGAAAAACCATATTATAATAATATGGGCATACATTACATATTAAATACTATCAAAAGGACCAGAGAAAAACCATATTATAATAATATGGGCATACATTACATATTAAATACTATCAAAAGGACCAGAGAAAAACCATATTATAATAATATGGGCATACATTACATATTAAATACTATCAAAAGGACCAGAGAAAAACCATATTATAATAATATGGGCATACATTACATATTAAATACTATCAAAAGGACCAGAGAAAAACCAAGGTTTTTTTTTCATTTTATTGTGTGAAAAAATATTAGCTATTATCATTTTATATATGTACAGTCAGTCACATCAAAAACCTTACAGGATTTTTTTCAGGTTTTATCCTTAATATTTAGGTTGGAATGAAGAACTACGCATGCACACATTTCAGGGCTAAAAAAACTCCACTGACAGTAAACTTGCTTTTTCCTGACGTGGGACAATTTATAAATAAACAAATCTGATTTTGATAATTTCTATAATAATATCTT
>NC_090755.1:84356813-84371813 GCF_036898095.1 Palaemon carinicauda
TGATATTTTTTCCCAATCAGATATATCAAACTAAGTATGTCAATGCCTATACATATCTGATTTAAAGGTTTAAAAGCCACTCGTAAATAGAAGAGGCAAGGGACAGTGTTCTGATATTTTTCCCAATCAGATATATCAAACTAAGTATGTCAATGCTTATACATATCTGATTTAAAGGTTTAAAAGCCACTCATAAATAGAAGAGGCAAGGGACAGTGTTCTGATATTTTTCCCAATCAGATGTATCAAGCTAAGTATGTCAATGCTTATACATATCTGATTTAAAGGTTTAAAAGCCACTCATAAATAGAAGAGGCAGGGGACAGTGACAATGCCCTAGAGACTGACCACATATACATATAATCATCACCCAAGCCCCGTCTGCATCCAAGCTAGGACCAGGGAGGGACAGGCAATGGCTGCTGATGACTCAACAGATTGACCTAGAGGCTCCCCCAAAACTCCCATCCTTAGCTCACAAGGATGGTGAGGTTGGAGAGACCAAAGAAACTAACGTGGCTGAGAGGGACTCGAACCCCAGTCTGGCGATCACCAGACAGGGACGTTACCACATCGGCCACCCAAACCCCTGACAGTTTTGTCAATGTATTTAGGAAATTCAAACCTCTTCATTTCAATTGCCCATCAAAAATACTGCCTGACACAAATCATTTACAGTATTAAATCCTGTTACATATTGTCAGAAACCCATTGGAATTAATGAGCATTTACCAGTCCACTTGGGAATACTTTCTACCATTCATTCATACATACATACGACAGTGATTGCTATAGTACCCTTTTCTGTCCTGCAGAGCATAATAAATGCACGGTTTCATACAATATAAGAGTAATGAGACGGCTGTCTTAAATGTAAATTACACTAAATCAAACGGTAGAAAAATACAAAATATTCAACGAAAGGCAGTCAGGCAGCCATCTTGAAATTGTAAATTTACTCCACGTCCCAAAATAAGGAGCCTTCAAGAGGCACGTCATAGCTAGGCCTCTCCTTGCATTTCCTTGGCGTAGACCTTGGCACTCAATTGGTACATTATTTCAATATAAATGCTTAGTTGAGAGTGAATAAAATAACATAGAATAAGGTCTTAAACCTCTCATTAGCAGAGATCTTTCAGAAATATTAAATATCACCCTTACTTTAAAATGAAAACTGTCCAGCATGTACTGAAAAAAGTTTCGTTTAACTTAAAATCTTAAGTACATAATTCATCTTACGAAAGTAACTGATTGTACGTAAGAGATATTTAACACTGATTTCCTTAAAATGTACATTGCACTCAAACTTAATTACTTAAAATCAGCATTCATGTTGCCCTTTTTAATAGATTGTGAAGTCCTTTAAATTCTAGTTCCTTTTGTTATAATAAATATTTGCACACATACACTATATGTGTATATATATATATATATATATATATATATATATATATATATATATATATATATATATATATATATATATATATATATATAGCAGTGTACATACACACATTACATATAAACACTTTTATAGTGATTATACACTCCTCCTTTTCAATCCAAACTCAACAAAAAGAGACATTTTCCAAAATATGAAATATAATAAAATGGAGCAAGATCACTCTACCTTAAATCCATGTTATTTCACATCAGAGTGTTTATATGTTACCAGACTCCACATTATTTCATGCAAGAAAATATCATACGTTTAACTTCACCATTGGGTCAACAAAATCAACTGACATAGGAGGGCAGCATTTCATAGCTGTCATATCAGTCCAAGATAAAACGTTTTATATACACATCACAAGTAAGAACTTTTTTAAGAACTTTACAAACTTAGCTAACAAAGTTTGAATGTGTATTTTCGATTTGGGACTTCGCAGAACATCCAAATGACGTACACTTCTTCTTCTTCTTGTATTCTCGGTTATTTGTGGTCCTGGAATACCGTCGTGCTCAACAAGGGATTAGCAGCTTCGCTTGTATCAGATGTAGGTGTTGTGATCATACTGCTGACGACGACTCCACCGCTCATTACGATGTGTCTTCCGTCATTACTCAGGCTCTCGAGGACGACCTCTGTCTGGCCATCTGTATGATAAAATGGATGTTTTTTTACTCTGTTATTGGGGATATCTGTCTTGCCATGTGTATGATAAAATGGATGTTTTTTTACTCTGTTCTTGGGGATATCTGTCTGGCCATTTGTATGATAAAATGGAAGTTTTTTTACTCTATTCTTTGTGACATCTGTCTGGCCATCTGTATGATAAAAGGGATGTTTTTACTCTATTCTTGGTGACCTCTGTCTGGCCATCTGTATGATAAAAGGGATGTTTTTACTCTATTCTTGGTGACCTCTGTCTGGCCATCTGTATGATAAAAGGGATGTTTTTACTCTATTCTTGGTGACCTCTGTCTGGCCATCTGTATGATAAAAGGGATGTTTTTACTCTATTCTTGGTGACCTCTGTCTGGCCATCTGTATGATAAAAGGGATGTTTTTACTCTATTCTTGGGGACCTCTGTCTGGCCATCTGTATGATAAAAGGGATGTTTTTACTCTATTCTTGGGGACCTCTGTCTGGCCATCTGTATGATAAAAGGGATGTTTTTACTCTATTCTTGGTGACCTCTGTCTGGCCATCTGTATGATAAAAGGGATGTTTTTACTCTATTCTTGGGGACCTCTGTCTGGCCATCTGTATGATAAAAGGGATGTTTTTACTCTATTCTTGGTGACCTCTGTCTGGCCATCTGTATGATAAAAGGGATGTTTTTACTCTATTCTTGGTGACCTCTGTCTGGCCATCTGTATGATAAAAGGGATGTTTTTACTCTATTCTTGGGGACCTCTGTCTGGCCATCTGTATGATAAAAGGGATGTTTTTACTCTATTCTTGGTGACCTCTGTCTGGCCATCTGTATGATAAAAGGGATGTTTTTACTCTATTCTTGGTGACCTCTGTCTGGCCATCTGTATGATAAAAGGGATGTTTTTACTCTATTCTTGGTGACCTCTGTCTGGCCATCTGTATGATAAAAGGGATGTTTTTACTCTATTCTTGGTGACCTCTGTCTGGCCATCTGTATGATAAAAGGGATGTTTTTACTCTATTCTTGGTGACCTCTGTCTGGCCATCTGTATGATAAAAGGGATGTTTTTACTCTATTCTTGGGGACCTCTGTCTGGCCATCTGTATGATAAAATGGATGTTTTTTTACTCTGTTCTTGGGGATATCTGTCTGGTCATCTATATGAAAAAATGGACGTTTTTACTCTATTCTTGCGGATGTCTGTCTGGCCACCTGTATGATAAAATGGATGTTTTTATCTATTCTTGGTGACCTCTGTCTGGCCACCTGTATGATAAAATGGATGTTTTTATCTATTCTTGGTGACCTCTGTCTGGCCACCTGTATGATAAAATGGATGTTTTTATCTATTCTTGGTGACCTCTGCTTGGCCATGTGTAAAATACAATGGATGTTTTTATCTATTCTTGGTGACCTCTGCTTGGCCATGTGTAAAATACAATGGATGTTTTTATCTATTCTTGGTGACCTCTGCTTGGCCATGTGTAAAATACAATGGATGTTTTTATCTATTCTTGGTGACCTCTGCTTGGCCATGTGTAAAATACAATGGATGTTTTTACTCTATTCTCTGATTGCAACACAGAAACCTGATAGTGTATAGTGATTAATGATTTTTTTCTGGTGATGCATTCTGGTCTTCTTGATTAGAACAGAGGAAATTGATAGTGTACAGACAATAAGATACAGTGAAATTACTCTCTGATTTGAGTATCTGATAGGTGATTTTTCCTTACAGTAACAAATGGTCATTTGAAGTGCATTTTTTTTTCAATAAATGTTTCAATATTTTTACTGAAATATAAAAATATTAAAATTATCCCATTATGTATTTCATCTGAATCAGTCATTACTCGAATACTATACAATTAATGAAAAACAATCCAGCCTTTCATTTCATTAACTATTCATTTGCAATGTCATGAACTCCTAATCATAAGGTTTATCTACATCTATTAATAGTAATAACTAATTCTTCTTGGGGGTCCTGTAATAAGGTTAGATTTGTCCAGCTCTGCTTAATAACGACTTTAACATGCAACGAGAACTTGCAGATATTGGGGAATAATTCAATAAATTTTCCTTTATTTACTAATCGGGTAGTTGAATCAGTAGAACTTCAAAAGTTCAAAGTTGGAGCAAATGTTTTTATGTTGACCAGGCTGACATGAGTCTTTTTATAGTTTATATATGACATATCTGTTTTTGACGTTAATAGTTTATATAGGACATATCTGTTTTGACGTTGTTACTGTTTTTAGAATGATTTATTGTTAATTTATTCTCATCATTTATTTATTTCCTTATTTCCTTTCCTCAATGGGCTATTTTTCCATGTTGGAGCCCTTGGGCTTATAGCATCTTGCTTTTCCAACAAGGGTTGTAGCTTGGCTAGTAATAATAATAATAACAATAATAATAATAATAATAATAATAATAATAATAATAATAATAATAATAATAGTAATAATAATAATAATAATAACTAGTGCCCAAAAATATCTTCACAGGTAATAGGTGGTTACTGCAGATCTTTTTAAAAAGCAAAGGTATAATTTCAATATGTTTAAATGAAGCACAAAGTCGTGGAATATAACACCCAACACTGCTTGTTTTTTTGGAAATCAAAAGTTGAATTGCCTTGTAGAAGAAATGGCACTTTAACTTACACGATGTCTCTGAACTGTGAAGCACAAAGTCTTGGAATATAACACCCATCACTGCTTGTTTTTTGGAAATCAAAAGTTGAATTGCCTAGTAGGAGAAATGTCACTTTAACTTACACGATGTCTCTGAACTGTGAATATTAACAGGTCAACATACTGTCAACAGAAAGTTTAAGCAGTTGAAGTTTTTTTTTTTTTTTTTTTTTTTTTTTTTAACCCAAAGAAAACCTAAAGGTAAATTCCATATCAACAATGACTCACCTGCTAATATCTCCTCTAGTACATCGAAAGATGGACACACGGCAATGCCCTCATGCAGAGAAGAGACTATCTTCACAAGTTTAGGCTTTAGGCCTACGAAAACTAGCGTCTGTCCACGTCTGTGGAAATCATCTATCATCCCCTTGATTCCCTGTAATGAGGAATAATAATAAGGGAAAAATATTGAATATAATAACATAATTACATATAAAATGGCTCAAGTAACATGAATTCATGCAGTTTTGAAGACTGGAATAGTTGACAGTGATAGTAAACTCAAGTTTTTGGAAATAGTCAACTAAATTGGCGTACAGTATTTCATGGAAATTTTCTGGCCAACAGGAGAAAGGCTATCAGTGATAAGTAATAATCTCTGACCATACCAGTTTTAATGTAAGTCATTAACAGGACAAAGTCTATCAGTAATGAGTAAACATTTCTGGCCAGACCAGTCTTAACACAATATATCAACAGGACAAAGTCTATCAATAATAATAAAAATTTCTGGCCATATCAGTCTTAACAGAAAACATCACCAGGACAAAGTCTATCAGTAATAAGATAAAATTTCTGGCCAGACCAGTCTTAATACAAAACATCAACAGGGTAAAGTCTATCAGTAATAAGTAAAAATTCTGGCCATATCAGTCTTAACACAAAACATCAACAGGACAAAGTCTATCAATAACAAGAAAAATTTCAGGCCAGATCATTCTTAACACAAAACATCAACAGGACAAAGTCTATCAATAATAAGAAATATTTCTGGCCAGACCAGTCTCAACACAATATATCACCAGGACAAAGTCTATCAGTAATAATTAACATTTCTGGCCATATAAGTCTTAACAGAAAACATCAACAGGACAAATTCTATCAATAATAAGAAATATTTCTGGCCAGATCATTCTTAACACAAAATATCAACAGGACAAAGTCTATCAATAATAAGTAAACATTTCTGGCCATATCAGTCTTAACACAAAATATCAAAAGAACAAAGTCTATCAGAAATAAGTAAAAATTTCTGACCATATCAGTCTTAACACAAAATATCAACAGGACAAAGTCTATCAATAATAAGAAAAAGTCAAAACATCAATAGTGCAATAAACAGCCTAATGATATATCTATTTTGGGAAAAATAAAAGGGGTGAAATTGCCTACCTTGGCAGAGGTATAGTCCACATTATCTATGAAGGAACAGTCGATGGCAACAGGGAGCGAACCTCCAGCCTGTCTGAGACCAGCCTTCCTCACAGCTGACCTGACGTGAGTGGTACTTGGATAGCTGAGGCCATGGGATGGCGTAACAAGGGCGTAACCAGCGTGCTGTTTCTGCATGAACATTAGAAAATAAATAAAATCTTATAATCCAGATTTTTTATTCGTTCTGGAATAAGATATTCTAAAACATGAAATGAGACCAAATATATTGAGTTGATTATTTCAGTACCTAGAAAGTACAGCTACTGAAAAAGGCTTTTGTTTTTTTTAATAAGCTTTCTATTCCACATTGTAATCAAACCCTGGGTATCATATGAGATATGGGGAAGTTATTAATAATGTCAAAAATAACATGAAGGATGTTGACATCACCTATAGTCCATTTCTTTTAGCGAGTCAGATTTGCACCGACTCGCAGCGGTGCCCTTTTAGCTCGGAAAAGTTTCCTGGTCGCTAATTGGTTAGAATTATCTTGTCCAACCAATCAGCGATCAGGAAACTTTTCCGAGCTAAAAGGGCACCGCTGTGAGTCGGTGCAAATATGCCTCGCTAAAAGAAAAAGACTATAGTTGGTGGTGCATTCCTTTCTCTAATGAAAGGTTCTAAGTTCAATACAATTATGAGGTAGAAATCTATTTCAATGGATATCATTGTTTTTATTTCCAAGAATATTATATCATTGGGCAAATATATTTATTAAAATAATTCCTAATTAATATGCATGATAAATTTAGGATAAATTTAGGAAGAACAAATAGATATCCGAACCTAACCTAACCCAACCAAGATGTTAATAACCATGTTTTTGTGTCCACACTATGCTAGTTAGAATATTTGCATTCAATTGAGGTCAATATTAATTTCATTTTGGAAGTTAATGGTGTTACTTCAATATGAAGACTGCAGTATATAAAAGATTAAATAATAGTGTATAGCCTGCAAAGTGTTTTGAGACAAAAAAAAAAAATATCTTCAGTTTGATAAACACTGAGGAGGAAACATAAGTTCTTGAAAAATTTTATGAGATAAACCTTATCTTCTAAATCATGTATTATTTTTGTTTTCTTATGAATAGTAAATAATTAGGAGAAATTCCCTTTACGATTATTTATTACTAAAAGGAAAGAGATTAAACAACCCAATGAATCAAGCTCGACTCTTACAGAGCTGGCTATTAGCTACAATCCTATTTGGAAAAACCGGATGCTACAAGCCCAGGGGCCCCAACAGGGAAAACACCTCTGTGAGGAAAGGAAACAAGGAAACAAGAGAAGTAATTAATAACAAAAATAAATCCTTTTAAGAACAGTAATAACACCCTTTAAGAGGACCGAACTTACGCTGGGTGGCACCACAGAGATTCTGACGGCAGGCGTGGCGATCGAGAAGAGCAGCATGGCGAGGTTCACACCTATGCCCAGCAGAATGCCCCACTCCAGGCCCCATCCTAGGCAGGCGAGGAACGTGACGCCCCAAGGAATGAGGTCTATTCTCTTGCTCCTCCACAGGGGTAGGATGATCTCGTAGTCCACCATGTGCAATACGGCGCATATGATCACTGAAGCCAACGTTGCCTTGGGAATGAAACTGACGGGGGGAAATTTTTATGTTAATTTTGAAGGGTTCACTGTATATATATACATATATATATATATATATATATATATATATATATATATATATATATATACACATATATATATATATATACATATATACAGTATATATATATATATATATATATATATATATATATATATATATATATATATATAAATTTGTATATATCATCTGATAAGAAAAATTATATATACAGTAATTTTACTTATGAAAATATGGACATCCAAAAACATATTCTTTAAGAAAATCATAGACATACATAACTATACTTCAAATGGTTGATAGCTTTGAGGACAGAGCAACATACAGTAAATGACTACCAGCAAAATTAAGAATAAAATAAATGATAGGTTATTATAGAGATTGGTCAAACAACATATTCTTGATGGACGGACGAAAAATAAGAATATATATAATATAAAGAATATACAGAATATAAAGAATATATCTTCTTAACATAACCAACATCATTACCCTTATAATTATCATAAAATACGTTTTCAAGATTAGCGTACAGTTGGACACAGGGATTCCTGGTACACCTCGCCCTGAGGAAGTGCACTCTGTCGCATTGAAGAGATGGCAGAGGTGGTGGGCGGGGCTACACACACGCAGGAACTCGCCTTGCAGTAAGGGTGTGATAAGGTACATTTCCTCAGAGAGATGTGTACCAGTAATTTCTGTGTCCAACTGTATATATCAAATTATATAAATGGTCCAGAAATAAATTTATAAAAACCACACAAACATAAGTAACAACTAAATAAATAAATCATTGACTCACTAGAAAGCAGGTGTTAAGAAACAAAGTGCCAGGAGAACCATGACACCTGTCACCAGGCCTCCCGCAGGTGTTTTGGCTCCACTGGTCAGATTGACAGCTGTTCTGGACAAGGATCCGGTCACGGGCATAGACCTGTATCAAATGATAAATTAGTTTCATATGTAAAATAACAACGGACTGAACATGTTCATATTATGATTAGAAATGATAATTTCTCTTATATAAGAAAGAGCGAGTGTCTGACTATATATATGTGTGTGTGTATATATATATATATATATATATATATATATATATATATCTATATATATAGATAGATAGATCAATAGATAGATAGATATATAGATGTATATATATATATATATATATATATATATATATATATCTACATATATATACATACACATATACAGTATATCTGCATATATATATATATATATATATATATATATATATATATATATATATATATATATCTACATATATATACATACACATATACAGTATATATGTGTGTATATATATATATATATATATATATATATATATATATATATATATAATTTCTTGCCAGTCACGCTCAGCTCTCCTCCATCCTTCGGGTAGGGGAGGGAGAGGGAGTTGTCATACCTTGGTGAGAGGGGGCCTGCATGTGTGTGCATAACTAAATATTTTAGCCGTCAGTTTTGAAGGGTCGCGTACACTGGTTTAACAAGAAATACAGTAACTATAGTCAATTCTTTTTAGTGAGGCAGATTTGCACAGACTCGCAGGAGTGCCCTTTTAGCTCGGAAAAGTTCCCTGATAGCTGATTGGGCGGAAGTATTTTTGTCCGAATACTTCCTGACCAATCAGCTATCAGGAAACTTTTTTCCGAGCTAAAGGGGCACTCCTGCGAGTCGGTGCAAATCTGCCTAACTAAAAAAAATTGACTATAAGGCCTGTCATTAACTGATAGGTTAAAATTACTAACATATGCACGAAAATTTATTCTCAAAGTTTATATTTAATCCTTATTTTTGTATATCTTCAGTGACAGAAAAAGGTTTCTAATTTAACTGTATATATTAACAATTGATTACAATTACTCAACGTTAGAATTCATGAGATTTAAAATTTAAATACAATTATTATTATTATTATTATTATTATTATTATTATTATTATTATTATTATTAGCTAAGCTATAATCTTAGTTGGAAAAGCAGGATGCTATAAAACCAAGGCCTCCAAATACAGTATTCAATGATTGAATAATTGAGATCTAACAATAAATTACAATTAATTAACGGTATAATTCATAAGATCTAACAACCAAATATACTACTACTACTACTACTACTACTACTACTAATAATAATAATATTATTATTATTATTATTATTATTATTACTATAGTCCATTTCTTTTAGCGATGCATATTTGCACCGACTCGCGGCGGTGCCCTTTTAGCTCGGAAAAGTTTCCTGATCGCTGATTGGTTAGAATGATCTTGTCCAACCAATCAGCGATCAGGAAACTTTTCCGAGCTAAAAGGGCACCGCTGCGAGTCGGTGCAAATATGCATCGCTAAAAGAAATGGACTATAGCTAAACTACAACAATAGTTGGAAAAGCAGGATACTATAATTATGCCCAAGGGCTTCAATACAGTATTCATTGTCTAAATCATTGCAATTCTACATTAAAATACAATAAATGAAATTTCATGCCCTTACCCAAAGAAGGACCCCAAAATATTCGCCAGCCCAAGGGCGATGATCTCCTGCGTGGCATCAAAGGTCCTGCCCTTGGTGAAGGCGCTGACGACAGCGATGTTATCCAGGATGGCAATGAAGGGGATCATGAAGATGCCGATACCCACGTCGTTCATGATGTCCGGGAAGGTCATCGTCTGGTTGTTGACCTCGGTGGTGAAAGGTGGCAGAGCCGCTGGTGGTACGCCTGGCTCCACGTACCCTGTCGGAAAGGAGGTCACTTGGCATGTTAGGTCGCTCAGATAGGTGACAATGCTCTTTACCTTGCTATTACCTTTTTAAAGATATTTCAATGCTCTTGGGATTCTATTACATTTTTAAAGATATTTTGATGCTCTTGAGTCTCTATTACCTTTTTAAAGGTATTTCGATGCTCTTAGGTCTCTATTAACTTTTTAAAAATATTTCAATGCCCTCAACTTTTCAATGCTCTTAACTTTATATTACCTTTTAAAGGTATTTCAAAGCTCTAGGGTCTCTATTACCTTTTTAAAGATATGTCAATGCTCTTGAGATTATATTACCTTTTTAAAGATATTTCAGTGCCCTCAACTTTTCAATGCTCTTAACTTTCTATTATCTTTTTAAAGGTATTTCAGTGCTCTTAACTTTCTATTACCTTTTTAAAGATATTTCAATTCTCTTACCTTTCTATTACCTTTTTAAAGATATTTCAATGCTCTTACCTTTCTATTACCTTTTTAAAGATATTTCAATTCTCTTACCTTTCTATTACCTTTTTAAAGATATTTCAATGCTCTTACCTTTCTATTACCTTTTTAAAGATATTTCGATGCTCTTGGGTCTCTATTACCTTTTTAAAGATATTTCAATTCTCTTACCTTTCTATTACCTTTTTAAAGATATTTCAATGCTCTTACCTTTCTATTACCTTTTTAAAGATATTTCAATTCTCTTACCTTTCTATTACCTTTTTAAAGATATTTCAATGCTCTTAACTTTCTATTACCTTTTTAAAGATATTTCAATTCTCTTACCTTTCTATTACCTTTTTAAAGATATTTCAATGCTCTTACCTTTCTATTACCTTTTTAAAGATATTTCGATGCTCTTGGGTCTCTATTACCTTTTTAAAGATATTTCAATGCTCTGGGGTTTCTATTACATTTTCAAAGGTATTATAGTGCTCTTAGGATTCTGTTACCTTTTTAAAGATATTTCAATGATTTTGGGATTCTGTTACATTTTTAAAGATATTTCAATGCTCTTGGGATTCTATTACATTTTTAAAGATATTTCAATGCTCTTGGGTTTCTATTACATTTTTAAAGATATTTTGATGCTCTTGGGTCTCTATTACCTTTTTAAAGGTATTTCGATACTCTTGGGTTTCTATTACCTTTTTTAAGGTATTTCAATGCTCTTGGGATTCTATTACATTTTTAAAGGTATTTCAATGATCTTGGGTATCTATTAACTTTTAAAAGATATTTAAATGCTCTTAACTTTCTATTACCTTTTAAAAGATATTTCAATGTTCTCAACTTTTCAATGCTCTTAACTTTCTATTACCTTTTAAAAGATATTTCAATACCCTTAACTTTTCAATGCTCTTAACTTTCTATTGCCTTTTAAAAAATATTTCAATGCCCTAAACTTTTCAATGCTCTTAACTTTCTATTACCTTTTAAAAGATATTTCAATGCCCTCAACTTTTCAATGCTCTTAACTTTCTATTACCTTTTAAAAGATATTTCAATGCCCTCAACTTTTCAATGCTCTCAACTTTCTATTACCTTTTTAAAGATATTCCAATGCCTTCAACTTTTCAATGCTCTTAACTTTCTATTACCTTTTTAAAGATATTTCAATGGTCTTGGCTCCACGTATCTTACCAGAAAGGAGGTCACTTGGTATATTATTAGGTCGCCTAGACAAGTGAGAATACCCTTAACTTGAAAAGCATACATTTAAAGGTTTAAAGGTTGTTCATGAATGGCAGAGGCAAGGGACAGTAGCATTGACCAATCAAGCAGGACAATGCCCTAGAGACTGATCATATACTGTATACATATGATCAGGGCCTAAGTCCCCTCTCCATCCAAGCTAGACCGGGGAGGGCCAGGTAATGGCTGCTCATGACTCAGCAGGTAGACCTATGGGGTCCCCTAAACCCACCAACCTTAGCTCACAAGGATGGTGAGGTTGTAGCAACCAATGCTAGGACCAGGGAGGGCCAGTCTCTAGGACAATGCCTTGCCTATAGGACATAGCTGTCTCTAAGGATCTCTAGGTAAGTGTCCTGTCTCTAGCACATTGTCCTGTCTCTAGGGCATTGTCCTGTTTCTAGGACATTGTCCTCTCTCTAGGACAATGTTCTATCTCTGTGAATTGTCCTATCTCTAGGGAAGTGTCCTTTCTCTGGGGAATTATCCTGTCTCTAAGGCATTGTCCTGTCTCTAAGGAAGTGTCCTATCTCTAGGGAATTGTCCTCTCTCTAGGCCACTGTCCTATCTCTACGGAAGTTTCCTGTCTCTAGGGAATTATCCTGTTTCTAGGGAATTGTCCTGTCTTTAGGTAAGTGTCCTGTCTCTAGGGAATTGCCCTCTCTCTAGGCCACTGTCCTATCTTTAGGAAATTGTCCTCTCTCTAGGCCACTGTCCTAACTCTAGCGAAGTGTCATAACTCTACGGAATTGTCCTCTCTCTGAGACACTGTCCTATCTCTAAGGAAGTGTCCTCTCTCTGGAACACTGTCCTATCTCTAAGGAAGTGTCCTCTCTCTGGAACACTGTCCTATCTCTAAGGAAGTGTCCTCTCTCTGGAACACTGTCCTATCTCTAAGGAAGTGTCCTCTCCCTGGGACACTGTCCTATCTCTAAGGAAGTGTCCTCTCTCTGGGACACTGTCCTATCTCCAAGGAAGTGTCCTGTTTCTATAGAATTGTCCTCTCTCTAGGACTTTAAGAAACTGTCCTTTCTCATCTAAGACACTATCCTGTCCCTTGCCCCCTCAGCCATTCACGAGCAACCTTCATAACAGCAATTATAACCTTTTTAAAAGAAACCAAACGATGCCTTACCCGTCAGGGAGAACGGTTGGTCGTCTCCATCGAGGGCGAACGTAATCACAGCCGCTATGATGACCACGATGGCGTTCCTCCCCACCGACAGGTAGAACACCACCTGACGAAGGATCCTCTGGCCAAGGCTCCTGCTGTTGGGGTCCATGCAGGGCCATCTCACGTTCCTTGCAGCCTGCGAAGGATAACAGAAAGAGATGTTTGATTTTAATTTTTTTTTCTGTTGTGGATATTTTATTATTATTATTATTATTATTATTATTATTATTATTATTATTATTATCATTATTATTATTATTATTATTATTATTATTATCATCGTTATTATTATTATTATCATTATCATCGTTATTATTATTATTATTATTATTATTATTATCACTACTAGCTAAGCTACAACCCAACTTGGAAAAGCAGGATGCTATAAGCCCAAGGGTTCCAACAGGGAAAAAACAGACCAGTTTCAACAGAAAATGAGATAATCAGTTATAATTGAAATTTTCTGTTGTAGACATTTTACTTGTCGTGAATATTCTAAGTTTTCCTTCAGGGTAAGTAATATTGTATTCATAGATAAGCAGCTCTTCAAGAAGGACACTCCCAAAATCAAACCACTGTTCTCTGGTCTTGGGTAGTGCCATAGCCTCTGTACCATGGTCTTCCACTGTCTTGGGTTAGAGTTCTCTTGCTTCAGGGTACACTCGGGCACATTACTCTATCTTGTTTCTCTTCCTCTTGTTTTGTTAGTTTTTATAGTTTATATATGAATGATTTACTTCAATATTATTATTTTTCTTAAACTTCTCTTCTAGTTTTTCCTTATTTCCTTTCCTCACTGGGCTATTTCCCCTGTTGGAGCCCTTGGGCTTATAGCAACCTACTTTTCCAACCAGGGTTGCAGCCTAGCAAATAATAATAATAATAATAATAATAATAATAATAATAATAATAATAATAATAATAATAATAATCAGTGTGATTGATATTTTGTGTATGAATGAGAATATGGCTGTCAAAATCTAAAACAGTCAAGGAATTCTATCGTTGAAGTATAATAAACACTTGGAAAAATGGTAAATGTTTATTTAGTAGTCAAATTCAATCAAAACTCTTTATAGCTATGAAAGCTAAATGTAAGAAATCTCTGCCAAACTATACGAAAATTATACGATTTTTTAAAAAAAGAAGTTACTGAGAAATGCGAAGAAAGGAGAAGTTTGTAAAAAAAAAAATCACTATAATGAAAAGTAAAACGTAAGAAATCTCTGCCAAACTATACGAAAATTATACGAATTTTTAAAAGGATAAGTTACTCAGAAATGTGAAGAAAGAAGTTTGTAAAAAAAAAATCACTATAATGAAAAGTAAAACGTAAGAAATCTCTGCCAAACTATACGAAAATTATACGATTTAAAAAAAAAAAAAGTTACTCAGGAATGCGAAGAAAGGAGAAGTTTGTAAAAAAAAAAAAAAAAAATTCACTATAATGAAAAACTTGGTAGACAGCAAAGTACTCAAGATACATTAAAACAATTTCCATC
>NC_090755.1:84379313-84381127 GCF_036898095.1 Palaemon carinicauda
CTTAAAACAGACAGTAAGTGTTTCCCCAGGACATAAGACCAAAATGAAAAGAAGGATATGCATAGGATGGAGAGCTTTTGGTAAACTTATTGAGATTATGAAAATTAAAATACCACTTTCTATAGAAAGCAAAGTAACTGTTTCCTCAGGACACGAGACCGAAATTATAAGAAGGATAAGCCCGGGATGGAAAGCTTTTGGTAAACTCATTGAGATTATGAAAAGTAAAATACCACTTTCTCTAGAAAGAAAAGTATTTAATCAGATGGTCCTACTAGTATTAACTTATGCATCAGATACTTGGAGCCTTACTAAAGCCTTAGGACATAAGCTAGTTACGACTCAAGGAGCTATGGAAAGAATAATGATGGGAATAACACTAAGAGACAAAAGAAGAGCTACATGGATAAGAAAGCAAACTAAAGTAGAGGATATTCTAACATCATGTAAGAAAAGGAAGTGGACATAGACAGGACATACAATAAGAATGAGATAATAGATGGATATTAAGAATAAAAGAATGGGTACCTAGAGATTGGAAACAAAGCAGGGGAAGGAAGTGAAGACGATTGATTGACAAACTTAGAAAATTTGCCGGTATGAACTGACATAGAAAGATCATAATCAGAAGCGAGTGGAAGGACATGTCTAAGGCCTCTGTACTGCAGTGGACTAGCAACGGCTGCTGATGATGAGGATAATGAAAACACACGCACACACTTTATATACTGTACATATATATATATATATATATAATATATATATATATATATATATATATATATACTATATATATATATATATATATATATATATATATATATATATATATATATAAACAGACGGGAGTGGAAGGACATGTTTGAGGCCTTTGTCCTGCAGTGTGCTAGAACTTACTGATGATGATGATGATGAAAACACACAGATATATATATATCTATATATATATATATATATATATATATATATATATATACACACTATATATATATATAATATATATATAATATATATATATATATATATATATATATATATATATATATACATACAACCTCAAGAATTATCTCAACCAAGACGCCTCAGGCCGTTGATGATGATGATAATGATGAAGATGAAACATATATCTCGATAATTCTCCCCCCTCCCCCTCCCCCCCACAAGACGCCCCAGGAATCTTGGCAAGCATCCAGAGGGCGATGTAAACCATGTTATTGCTTCAACCACGTGGCCATGATACAGCAGCAGTGTAAAAAGGAGTCAGTTAAAGCCAGTTCAATCGTTCCAGGAAAGACCCAAAACTGGAAGCCGAGGCGGCAGTCCGGGTTTTCAGGTTTTTAAAATGAGAAAAAGGCCAATTTCTGATCAACGGAAGCTTTAAAAGGCCAATTCAATAGTAGAAAAAGGCTAAATATATAGTATTTAAGTATTTAAAGCCCGTATTTTTTTCATATTACTAGAGGCCAACCGATTTTAAAAAAGGCCAAATTTAACATTTTTGGCCTTAAAAAGGCCAAACTGGTAACCCTGCCACTTATCTCTCAAGGGGGAATACTTAATACTATATCTCTCCTAAAGAATTGCGGTATGACATATCCTTTTTATGGAGGAAGAAAATAAAATGTGTGAGATAAAATGACAGTGTTGTATTCAATGTATTCCGGTTTGAGCTGGATTTGTTTTGCAACCATTGTGGACCTTTGTCTTTGGGTTGTGTGGGGGTGTGAGCGTATTTTCAATGAAGCTACGCACTACCTGTAGAGGACGTGCGTATAATGTGTAAGTAAATATTCATGCATAGGTGTATATTTATA
>NC_090755.1:84389127-84401627 GCF_036898095.1 Palaemon carinicauda
ATCTACTAACTGAAACATGCAGAAAATGTCCTCATAGTACGTGCGGCAATAAGTTGTTAGCCATTCAATTTTGATATAATCATATCAGTTCTCACTGACATGATATTCAAGGGGAGAATTAGAGTATCATGCCCATTTCTGAGGCAGGCGAGTGGGCAAGAGGGCTGGGCGGGGCATGAAGGGGGAAATCTGGATGGTTGAACTGGGTGCAGGGGGGGGGGGGGATGACAGAAAAAAGCTTGGGAACCACTGTTCTAAACCAAGGTATGGAAGGACAGCAGGAAATTCCTTACACAACTAAACAAAACCCTTTGCACGATTGTTAAGGCTCCAACATTTGCTGTTCTTCTTCAACACTTTTATCTTGAGACTCGATGGATTTGTAAAGATACAATAACATAATAATATACAGCTTATCATTCATGCCATTCAAATCACATACACTCTTGGTTCTGATATTTTTCCCAATCAGATATATCAAACGAAGTATGTCAATGCCTATATATCTGATTTAAAGGTTTAAAAGCCACCCATAAATAGAAGAGGCAAGGGACAGTGTTCTGATATTTTTCCCAATCAGATATATCAAACTAAGTATGTCAATGCTTATACATATCTGATTTAAAGGTTTAAAAGCCACTCATAAATAGAAGAGGCAAGGGACAGTGAGACAATGCCCTAGAGACTGACCACATATACATATAATCATCACCTAAGCCCCGTCTCCATCCAAGCTAGGACCAGGGAGGGACAGGCAATGGCTGCTGATGACTCAGCAGATTGACCTAGAGGCTCCCCCAAAACTCCCATCCTTAGCTCACAAGGATGGTGAGCTTGGAGCGACCAAAGAAGCTATAGAGTTTGAGCGGGACTCGAACCCCAGTCTGGCGATCACCAGTCAGGGACGTTACCCCATCGGCCACCCAAACCCTTGACAGTTTTGTCAATGTATTTAGGAAACTCAAACCTCTTCATTCCAATTGCCCATCAAAAATACTGCCTGACACAAATCATTTACAGTATTCAATCATGTTACATACTGTCAGAAACCCATTGGAATCAATGAACATTCACCAGTCCACTTGAGGAATACTTTCTACCATTCATTCATACATACATACGACAGTGATTGCTATAAGTACCCTTTTCTGTCCTGCAGAGCATAATAAATGCACGGTTTCATACGATATAAGAGTAATGAGACGGCTGTCTTAAATGTAAATTACACTAAATCAAACGGTAGAAAAATACAAAATATGCAACCAAAGGCAGTCAGTCAGCCATCTTGAAATTGTAAATTTACTCCACGTCCCAAAATAAGGAGCCTTCAAGAGGCACGTCATAGCTAGGCCTCTCCTTGCATTTCCTTGGCGTAGACCTTGGCACTCAATTGGTACATTATTTCAATATAAATGCTTAGTTGAGAGTGAATAAAATAACATAGAATAAGGTCTTAAACCTCTCATTAGCAGAGATCTTTCAGAAATCTTAAATATCACCCTTTCTTTTAAAATGAAAATTGTCCAGCATGTACTAAAATAAAGTTTCAACTTAAAATCTGAAGTACATAATTCATCTTACGAAAGTAAAATGTGTGCGAACAGATTGTACGTAAAAGATATTTAACACTGATTTCCTTAAAATGTATATTGCACTCAAACTTAATTAATTAAAATCAGCATTCATGTTGCCCTTTTTAATAGATTGTGAAGTCCTTTAAATTTTAGTTCCTTTTGTTATGATAAATATTTGCACATATACACTATATATATATATATATATATATATATATATATATATATATATATATATATATATCCATATATATATACATATATATATAATTATATATATATAAATTATATATATATATATATATATATATATATATATATATATAGTAGTGTACATACACACATTACATATAAACACTTTTATAGTGATTATACAATGCTCCTTTTCAATCCAAACTCAACAAAAAGAGACATTTTCCAAAATATGAAATATAATAAAATGGAGCAAGATCACTCTACCTTAAATCCATGTTGTTTCACATCAGAGTGTTTATATGTTACCAGACTCCACATTATTTCATGCAAGAAAATATGAAAATATCATAGATTTAACTTCACCATTGGGTCAACAAAATCAACTGACATAGGAGGGCAGTATTCCATAGCTGTCATATCAGTCCAAGATAAAACGTTTTATATACACATCACAAGTAAGAACTTTTTTAAGAACTTTTAAGAACTTTACAAACTTAGCTAACAAAGTTTGAATGTGTATTTTCGATTTGGGACTTCGCAGAACATCCAAATGACGTACACTTCTTCTTCTTGTTGTATTCTCGGTTATTTGTGGTCCTGGAATACTGTCGTGCTCAGCAAGGGATTGGCAGCTTCGCTTGTATCAGATGTAGGTGTTGTGATCATACTGCTGACGACGACTCCACCGCTCATTACAATGTGTCTTCCGTCATTACTCAGGCTCTCGAGGACGACCTCTGTCTGGCCATCTGTATGATAAAATGGATGTTTTTTTACTCTATTCTTGGGGATATCTGCCTGGCCATCTGTATGATAAAATGGATGTTTTTTTTTACTCTGTTCTTGGGGATATCTGTCTGGCCATCTGTATGATAAAATGGATGTTTTTTTACTCTGTTCTTGGGGATATCTGTCTGGCCATCTGTATGATAAAATGGATGTTTTTTTACTCTATTCTTGGGGATATCTGTCTGGCCATCTGTATGATAAAATGGATGTTTTTTTACTCTGTTCTTGGGGATATCTGTCTGGCCATCTGTATGATAAAATGGATGTTTTTTTACTCTGTTCTTGGGGATATCTGTCTGGCCATGTGTATGATAAAATGGATGTTTTTACTCTATTCTTGGGGATATGTCTGGCCATCTGTATGATAAAATGGATGTTTTTTTACTCTGTTCTTGGGGATATCTGTCTGGCCATCTGTATGATAAAATGGATGTTTTTTTACTCTATTCTTGGTGACCTCTGTCTGCCCATCTGTATGATAAAATGGATGTTTTTTTACTCTGTTCTTGGTGACCTCTGTCTGCCCATCTGTATGATAAAATGGACGTTTTTACTCTATTCTTGGGGATATCTGTCTGGCCATGTGTATGATAAAATGGATGTTTTTACTCTATTCTTGGGGATATCTGCCTGGCCATCTGTATGATAAAATGGATGTTTTTTTACTCTATTCTTGGGGATATCTGCCTGGCCATCTGTATGATAAAATGGATGTTTTTTACTCTATTCTTGGGGATATCTGCCTGGCCATCTGTATGATAAAATGGATGTTTTTTTTTACTCTGTTCTTGGGGATATCTGTCTGGCCATCTGTATGATAAAATGGATGTTTTTT
Organism: Palaemon carinicauda; assembly: GCF_036898095.1. Lineage (NCBI taxonomy): Eukaryota > Metazoa > Arthropoda > Malacostraca > Decapoda > Palaemonidae > Palaemon > Palaemon carinicauda. The sequence continues at coordinate 84,392,521 of NC_090755.1, forward strand.
TACTCTATTCTTGGGGATATCTGCCTGGCCATCTGTATGATAAAATGGATGTTTTTTTACTCTGTTCTTGGGGATATCTGCCTGGCCATCTGTATGATAAAATGGATGTTTTTTACTCTATTCTTGGGGATATCTGCCTGGCCATCTGTATGATAAAATGGATGTTTTTTTACTCTGTTCTTGGGGATATCTGTCTGGCCATGTGTATGATAAAATGGATGTTTTTACTCTATTCTTGGGGATATCTGCCTGGCCATCTGTATGATAAAATGGATGTTTTTACTCTATTCTTGGGGATATCTGTCTGGCCATCTGTATGATAAAATGGATGTTTTTTTACTCTATTCTTGGGGATATCTGCCTGGCCATCTGTATGATAAAATGGATGTTTTTTACTCTATTCTTGGGGATATCTGCCTGGCCATCTGTATGATAAAATGGATGTTTTTTTTTACTCTGTTCTTGGGGATATCTGTCTGGCCATCTGTATGATAAAATGGATGTTTTTTTACTCTGTTCTTGGGGATATCTGTCTGGCCATCTGTATGATAAAATGGATGTTTTTTTACTCTGTTCTTGGGGATATCTGTCTGGCCATCTGTATGATAAAATGGATGTTTTTTTACTCTGTTCTTGGGGATATCTGTCTGGCCATCTGTATGATAAAATGGATGTTTTTTTACTCTATTCTTGGGGATATCTGTCTGGCCATCTGTATGATAAAATGGATGTTTTTTTTACTCTATTCTTAGGGATATCTGTCTGGCCATCTGTATGATAAAATGGATGTTTTTTTTACTCTGTTCTTGGGGATATCTGTCTGGCCATCTGTATGATAAAATGGATGTTTTTTTACTCTGTTCTTGGGGATATCTGTCTGGCCATGTGTATGATAAAATGGATGTTTTTACTCTATTCTTGGGGATATCTGTCTGGCCATCTGTATGATAAAATGGATGTTTTTTTACTCTGTTCTTGGGGATATCTGTCTGGCCATCTGTATGATAAAATGGATGTTTTTTTACTCTGTTCTTGGGGATATCTGTCTGGCCATCTGTATGATAAAATGGATGTTTTTTTACTCTGTTCTTGGGGATATCTGTCTGGCCATCTGTATGATAAAATGGATGTTTTTTTACTCTGTTCTTGGGGATATCTGTCTGGCCATCTGTATGATAAAATGGATGTTTTTTTACTCTATTCTTGGGGATATCTGCCTGGCCATCTGTATGATAAAATGTATGTTTTCACTCTATTCTTGGGGATATCTGTCTGGCCATGTGTATGATAAAATGGATGTTTTTACTCTATTCTTGGTGAATCTGTCTGGCCATCTGTATGATAAAATGTATGTTTTCACTCTATTCTTGGTGACATCTATCTGGCCATCTGTATGAAAAAATTAATGTTTTTACTCTATTCTCTGATTGCAACACAGAAACCTGATAGTGTATAGTGATTAATGATTTTTTTCTGGTGATGCATTCTGGTCTTCTTTATTAGAACAGAGGAAATTGATAGTGTACAGACAATAAGATACAGTGAAATTACTCTTGGATTTGAGTATCTGATTGGTGAATTTTCCTTACTGTATCAAATGATCATTTGAAGTGCATTTTTTTTTCAATAAATGTTTCAATATTTTTACTAAAATATATAAAAATAAAATTAGCCACTGTATTTCATCTGAATCAGTCATTACTCGAATACTATACAATTAATGAAAAAAATCCAGCCTTTCATTTCATTACCTATTCATTTGCAATGTCATGAACTCCTAATCATAAGGTTTATCTACATCTATTAATAGTAATAAATAATTCTTCTTGTGGGTACTGTAATAAGGTTAGATTTGTCCAGCTCGGCTTAATAACGACTTTAACATGCAACGAAAATTTGCAGATATTGGGGAATAATTCAATAAATTTTCCTTTATTTACTAATCGGGTAGTTGAATCAGTAGAAGTTCAAAAGTTCAAAGTTGGAGCAAATGTTTTTATGTTGACCAGGCTGACATGAGTCTTTTCATAGTTTATATATGACATATCTGTTTTTGACGTTAATAGTTTATATAGGACATATCTGTTTTGACGTTGTTACTGTTTTTAGAATGATTTATTGTTAATTTATTCTCATCATTTATTTATTTCCTTATTTCCTTCTGAGGAATTTTTCCATGTTGGAGCCCTGGGGCTTATAGCATCTTGCTTTTCCAACAAGGGTTGTAGCTTGGCAAGTAATAATAATAATAATAATAATAATAATAATAATAATAATAATAATAATAATAATAATAATAACTAGTGCCCAAAAATATCTTCACAGGCAATAGGTGGTTACTGCAGATCTCTTAAAAAAGCAAAATTATATTTTCAATATATCTAAATAAAGCACAAAGTCGTGGAATATAACACCCACCATTGCTTGTTTTTGGAAATCAAAAGTTGAATTGCCTCGTAGAAGAAATGACACTTTAACTTACACGATGTCTCTGAACTGTGAATATTAACAGGTCAACGTACTGTCAACAGAAACTTTAAGCAGTTGAGTAAAAAAAAAAAAAAAAAAAAAAAAAAAAAAAAAAAAAAAAAAAAAAAAAAAATTTCTTTATTTTTTTACAAATACCTAAAGAAAACCTAAAGGTAAATTCCATATAAACAATGACTCACCTGCTAATATCTCCTCTAGTACATCGAAAGATGGACACACAGCAATGCCCTCATGCAGAGAAGACACTATCTTCACAAGTTTGGGCTTCAGGCCTACGAAAACTAGCGTCTGTCCACGTCTGTGGAAATCATCTATCATGCCCTTGATTCCCTGTAATGAGGAATAATAATAAGGGAAAAATATTGAAAATAATATTATAATCACATATAAAATGGCTCAAGTAACATGAATTCATGCAGTTTTGAAGACTGGAATAATTGACAGTGATGGTAAACTCAAGTTTTTGGAAATAGTCAACTAAACTGGCGTACAGTATTTCATGAAAATTTTCTGGCCAACAGGAGGAAGGCTATCAGTAATAAGGAAAAATTTCTGGCCATACCAGTTTTAATGTAAATCATCAACAGGACAAAGTCTATCAGTAATAAGGAAAAATTTCAAGGAAAAATTTCTGACCATATCAGTCTTAACACAATATATCAACAGGACAAAGTCTATCAGTAATAAGAAAAATTTCTGATCAGATCAGTCTTAACACAATATATCAACAGGACAAAGTCTATCAGTAATAAGTAAACATTTCTGGCCATATCAGTCTTAACACAAAATATCAACAGGACAAAGTCTATCAATAATAGGTAAATATTTCTGACCAAATCACTCTTAACACAAAATATCAACAGGACAAAGTCTATCAATAATAGGTAAATATTTCTGACCAAATCAGTCTTAACACAAAATATCAACAGGACAAAGTCTATCAATAATAGGTAAATATTTCTGACCAAATCAGTCTTAACACAAAATATCAACAGGACAAAGTCTATCAATAATAGGTAAATATTTCTGACCAAATCAGTCTTAACACAAAATATCAACAGGACAAAGTCTATCAATAATAGGTAAATATTTCTGACCAAATCAGTCTTAACACAAAATATCAACAGGACAATGTCTATCAATAATAGGTAAATATTTCTGACCAAATCACTCTTAACACAAAATATCAACAGGACAAAGTCTATCAATAATAGGTAAATATTTCTGACCAAATCAGTCTTAACACAAAATATCAACAGGACAAAGTCTATCAATAATAGGTAAATATTTCTGACCAAATCAGTCTTAACACAAAATATCAACAGGACAAAGTCTATCAATAATAGGTAAATATTTCTGACCAAATCAGTCTTAACACAAAATATCAACAGGACAAAGTCTATCAATAATAGGTAAATATTTCTGACCAAATCAGTCTTAACACAAAATATCAACAGGACAAAGTCTATCAATAATAGGTAAATATTTCTGACCAAATCAGTCTTAACACGAAATATCAACAGGACAAAGTCTATCAATAATAGGTAAATATTTCTGACCAAATCAGTCTTAACACAAAATATCAACAGGACAAAGTCTATCAATAATAGGTAAATATTTCTGACCAAATCAGTCTTAACAGAAAACATCAACAGGGCAAAGTCTATCAGTAATAAGTAAACATTTCTGGCCAGACCAGTCTTAACACAAAATATCAACAGGAAAAAGTCCATCAGTAATAAGTAAACATTTCTGGCCAGACCAGTCTTAACACAAAATATCAACAGGAAAAAGTCCATCAGTAATAAGTAAACATTTCTGGCCATATCAGTCTTAACACAAAATATCAACAGGAAAAAGTCCATCAATAATAATAAAAATTTCTGGCCAGATCATTCTTAACACAAAATATCAACAGGACAAAGTCTATCAATAATAAGAAATATTTCTGGCCAGATCATTCTTAACACAAAATATCAACAGGACAAAGTCTATCAGTAGTAAGTAAACATTTCTGGCCATATCAGTCTTAACACAAAATATCAACAGGACAAAGTCTATCAGTAATAAGTAAAATTTCTGACCAAATTACTCTTAACAGAAAACATAAACAGGATAAAGTCTATCAGTAATAAGTAAACATTTCTGCCCATATCAGTTTTAACACAAAATATCAACAGGAAAAAGTCTATCAGTAATAAGTAAACAATTCTGACCATATCAGTCTTAACACAAAATATCAACAGGACAAAGTCTATCAATAATAAGAAAAAATTCTGGCCAGATCATTCTTAACAGAAAACATCAACAGGACAAAGTCTATCAATAATAAGAAAAATTTCTGGCCAGATCAGTTTTAACATAATACATCAACAAGAAAAAATTCTGGCCAGATCATTCTTAACAGAAAATATCAACAGGACAAAGTCTATCAGTAATAAGTAAACAATCCTGGCCAGATCATTCTTAACACAAAATATCAACAGGACAAAGTCTATCAATAATAAGAAAAAATTTCTGGCCAGACCAGTCTTAACACAATATATCAACAGGACAAAGTCTATCAATAATAAGAAAAATTTCTGGCCATATCAGTCTTAACAGAAAATATCAACAGGACAAAGTCTATCAGTAATAAGGAAAAATTTCTGGCCAGATCATTCTTAACACAAAATATCAACAGGACAAAGTCTATCAGTAATAAGGAAAAATTTCTGGCCAGACCAGTCTCAACACAAAATATCAACAGGACAAAGTCTATCAATAATAAGGAAAAATTTCTGACCATATTAGTATTAACACAAAATTTCAACAGGGCAAAGTCTATCAGTAATAAGTAAACATTTCTGACCATTTCAGTCTTAACACAAAATATCAACAGGACAAAGTCTATCAAAAATAAGAAAAATTTCTGGCCATATCAGTCTTAACACAAAATATCAACAGGACAAAGTCTATCAATAGTAAGTAAAAAATTCTGGCCAGATCATTCTTAACACAAAACATCAACAGGACAAAGTCTACCAGAAATAAGTAAAAATTTCTGACCATATCAGTCTTAACAAAAAACATCAACAGGGCAAAGTCTATCAGTAATAAGTAAACATTTCTGACCATTTCAGTCTTAACACAAAATATCAACAGGACAAAGTCTATCAATAATAAGAAAAATTTCTGGCCATATCAGTCTTAACACAATATATCAACAGGGCAAAGTCTATCAGTAATAAGTAAAAATTTCTGGCCAGATCATTCTTAACACAAAACATCAACAGGACAAAGTCTATCAATAATAAGAAAAATTTCTGGCCATATCAGTCTTAACACAAAACACCAACAGGACAAAGTCTATCAGTAATAAGTAAACAATTCTGGCCATATCAGTCTTAACACAAAATATCAACAATAAGAAAAAATTCTGGCCATATCAGTCTTAACAGAAAACATCAACAGGACAAAGTCTATCAATAATAAGAAATATTTCTGGCCAGACCATTCTTAACACAAAACATCAACAGGACAAAGTCTATCAATAATAAGAAACATTTCTGGCCAGACCATTCTTAACACAAAACATCAACAGGACAAAGTCTATCAATAATAAGAAACATTTCTGGCCATATCAGTCTTAACAGAAAACATCAACAGAGCAAAGTCTATCAGTAATAAGTAATAATTTCTGGCCATATCAGTCTTAACACAAAATATCAAAAGGACAAAGTCTATCAGTAATAAGTAAAAATTCTGGCCATATCAGTCTTAACACAAAATATCAACAGGACAAAGTCTATCAGTAATAAGTAAAAATTTCTGGCCAGATCATTCTTAACACAAAACATCAACAGGACAAAGTCTATCAGTAATAAGTAAACATTTCTGGCCAGATAATTCTTAACACAAAACATCAACAGGACAAAGTCTATCAGTAATAAGATAAAATTTCTGGCCATATCAGTCTTACCACAAAATATCAACAGAACAAAGTCTATCAGTAATAAGTAAAAATTTCTGGACAGATCATTCTTAACACAAAATATCACCAGGACAAAGTCTATCAGTAATAAGTAAAAATTTCTGGCCAGATAATTCTTAACACAAAACATCAACAGGACAAAGTCTATCAGTAATAAGATAAAATTTCTGGCCATATCAGTCTTAATACAATATATCAACAGGACAAAGTCTATCAGTACTAAGTAAACATTTCTGGCCATATCAGTCTTAACACAATATATCAACAGGACAAAGTCTATCAATAATAAGAAAATATTCTGGCCAGATCATTCTCAACACAAAATATCAACAGGACAAAGTCTATCAATAATAAGAAAAATTTTTGGCCAGACCAGTCTTAACACAAAATATCAACAGGACAAAGTCTATCAGTGATAAGTAAACAATTCTGACCATATCAGTCTTAACACAAAATATCAACAGGACAAAGTCTATCAATAATAAGTAAACATTTCTGGCCATATCAGTCTTAACACTTCAACAGGGCAAAGTCTATCAGTAATAAGTAAACATTTCTGGCCAGATCATTCTTAACACAAAACATCAATAGTGCAATAAACAGCCTAATGATATATCCATTTTGAGAAAAATGAAAGGGGAGAAATTGCCTACCTTGGCAGAGGTATAGTCCACATTATCTATGAAGGAACAGTCGATGGCAACAGGGAGCGAACCTCCTGCTTGTCTGAGACCAGCCTTCCTCACAGCTGACCTGACGTGAGTGGTACTTGGATAGCTGAGGCCATGGGATGGCGTAACAAGGGCGTAACCAGCGTGCTGTTTCTGCATGAACATTAGAAAATGAATAAAAACTTATAATCCAGATTTTTTATTCGTTCCGGAATAAAATATTCTAAAACATGAAATGAGACCAAATATATTGAGTTGATTATTTCAGTACCTAGAAAGTACAGCTACTAAGAAAGGCTTTTGTTTTTTTAATTAGCTTTCTATTACACATTGTAATCAAACCCTAGGTATCAGGTAAGATATGGGGAAGTCATTAATAATGTCAAAAATAACATGAAGGATGTTGACATCACCTATAGTCCATTTCTTTTAGCGAGTCATATTTGCACCGACTCGCAGCGGTGCCCTTTTAGCTCAGAAAAGTTTCCTAGTCGCTGATTGGTTAGAATTATCTTGTCCAACCAATCAGCGATCAGGAAACTTTTCCGAGCTAAAAGGGCAATGTTGCGAGTCGGTGCAAATATGCCTCGCTAAAAGAAAAAGACTATAGTTGGTGGTGCATTCTTTTCTCTGATGAAAGGTTCCAAGTTCAATACAATTATGAGGTAGAAATCTATTTCAATAGATATCATTGTTTTTATTTCCAAAAATATTATATCACTGGGCAAATATATTAAAATAATTCTTAATTAATATGCATTTGGGAAGAAAAATTAGAGATCCCAACCTAACCTAACCCAACCAAGATGTTAATAACCATGTTTTTGTGTCCACACAATGCTAATTAGAATATATGCATTCAATTGAGGTCAATATTAATTTCATTTTGGAAGTTAATGGTGTTACCTCAATATGAAGACTGCAGTATATAAAAGATTAAATAATAGAGTATAGCCTGCAAACTGTTTTGAGACGAAAAAAAAATATCTTCAGTTTGATAAACACTAAGGAGGAAATACAAGTTCTTGAAATTTTTCATGAAATAAACCTTATCTTCTATATCATGTATTATTTTTTTTCTTGTGAATAGTAAATAATTAGGAGAAATTCCCTTTACGAGTATTTATTACTAAAATGAAAGAGATTAAACACCCTAATGAATCAAGCTCGACTCTTCCAGAGCTGGCCATTTGGAAAAACTGGATGCTAAAAGCCCCGGGGCCCCAACAGGGAAAACAGCTCTGTGAGGAAAGGAAACGAGGAAACAAGAAAAGTAATTAATAACTAAAATAAATCCTTTTAAGAATAGTAGGTAGTAGCTTGGCCAGGGCACCAGCCGCCCGTTGAGATACTACCGCTAGAGAGTTATGGGGTCCTTTGACTGGCCAGATTGTACTACATTGGATCCTTATCTCTGGTTACGGTTCTTTCCCTTTGCCTACACAGACACCGAATAGTCTGGCTTATTCTTTACAGATTCTCCTCTGTCCTCATACACCTGACAACACTACCAACAATTCTTCTTCGCCCAAGGGGTTCACTACTGCACTGTAATTGTTCAGTGGTTACTTTCCTCTTTGTAAGGGTAGAAGAGACTCTTTAGCTATGGTAAGCAGCTCTTCTAGGAGAAGGACACTCCAAAATCAAACCATTGTTCTCTAGGCTTGGATAGTGCCAGAGCCTCTGTACCATGATCTTCCACTGTCTTGGGTTAGAGTTCTCTTGCTTGAGGGTACACTCGGGCACACCATCATATCCAATTTCTCTTCCTGTTGTTTTGTTAAAGTTTTTATAGTTTATATAGGAAATATTTATTTTAATGTTGTTACTGTTCTTAATATTTTATTTTTCCTTGTTTCCTTTCCTCACTGGGCTATTTTCCCTGTTGGAGCCCCTGGGCTTAGAGCATCTTGCTTTTCCAACTAGGGTTGTAGCTTAGCAAATAATAATAATAATAATAATAATAATAATAA
>NC_090755.1:84404127-84409127 GCF_036898095.1 Palaemon carinicauda
CAGCGATGTTATCCAAGATGGCAATGAAGGGGATCATGAAGATGCCGATGCCCACGTCGTTCATGATGTCCGGGAAGGTCATGGTCTGGTTGTTGACCTCGGTGGTGAAAGGTGGCAGTGCCGCTGGTGGGACGCCTGGCTCCACGTACCCTGTCGGAATGGAGGTCACTTGGCATATTAGGTCGCTCAGATAGGTGACAATGCCCTTACCTTGCTATTACCTTTTTAAAGGTATTTCAGTGCTCTTGGGATTCTATTACATTTTTAAAGGTATTTCAATGCTCTTAACATTCTATTGCATTTTAAAAGATATTTCAATGCTCTTGAGATTCTATTAACTTTTTAAAGATATTTCAATGCCCTCAACTTTTCAATGCTCTTAACTTTCTATTACATTTTTAGAGATATCTCAATGCTCTTGGGTTTCTATTACATTTTTAGAGATATTTCAATGCTCTTGGGATTCTATTACATTTTAAAAGGTATTTCAGTGCTCTTGGGTTTCTATTACCTTTTTAAAGGTATTTCAATGCTCTTGGGATTCTATTACAATTTAAAGGTATTTCAATGCTCTCGGGATTCTATTACCTTTTTAAAGATATGTCAATGCTCTTGGGATTCTATTACATTTTTAAAGATATTTCAACGCTCTTGGGATTCTATTATTAAAGATATGTCAATGCTCTTGAGATTCTATTACCTTTTAAAAGATATTTCGATGCTCTTGGGATTCTATTACCTTTTTAAAGACATTTCAAAGCTCTGGGGTTTCTATTACCTTTTTAAAGATATTTCTATGCTCTTGGGACTCTATTATCTTTTTAAAGATATGTCAATGCTCTTGGGATTCTATTACCTTTTAAAAGATATTTTGATTCTCTTAGGTCTCTATTACCTTTTTAAAGATATTTCAATGCCCTTAACTTTTCAATGCTCTTAACTTTCTATCACCTTTTTAAAGATATTTCAATGCCCTTAACTTTCTATTACATTTTAAAAGATAATTCAATTCCCACAACTTTTCAATGCTCTCAACTTTCTATTACCTTTTTAAAGATATTTCAATGCTCTTGGCTCCACGTACCCTACCAGAAAGGAGGTCACTTGGTATATTATTAAGTCGCCTAGACAAGTGAGAATACCCTTAACTTGAAAAGCATACATTTAAAGGTTTAAAGGATGTTCATGAATGACAGAGGCAAGGGACAGTGGTATTGACAAATCAAGCAGGACAATGCCATAGAGACTGATCATATACTGTATACATATCATCAGCGCCTAAGTCCCCTCTCCATCCAAGCTAGACCGGGGAGGACCAGGTAATGGGTGCTGATGACTCAGCAGGTAGACCTATGGGCTCCCCCAAACCCACCAACCTTAGCTCACAAGGATGGTGAGGTTGCAGCAACCAATGCTAGGACCAGGGAGGGCCAGTCTCTAGGACAATGTCTTGCCTATAGGACATAATTGTCTCTAAGGATCTCTAGGTAAGTGTCCTGTCTCTAAGGCATTGTCCTGTTTCTAGGACGTTGTCCTCTCTCGAGGACATTGTCCTATCTCTGGGAATTGTCCTATCTCTAGGGAAGTGTCCTTTCTCTGGGGAATTATCCTGTCTCTAAGGCATTGTCCTGTCTCCAAGGAACTGTCCTGTCCATCGGTAAGTGTCCAGTCTCTAAGGAACTATCCTTTCTCTCGGTAAATGTCCTGTCTCTAAGGAACTGTCCTGTCTCTAAGGAAGTGTCCTATCTCTAGGGAATTGCCTTGTCTCTAGGCCTGTCCTATCTCTAGGGAAGTTACCTGTCTCTAGGGAATTGTTCTCTCTTTACGAAATTGTCCTGTCTCCAGGGAAATATCCTGTTTCTAGGGAATTATCCTCTCTCTACGAAAATGTCCTGTCTCTAGGGAATTATCCTATCTCTAGGGCATTGTCCCCTCTCTACGAAAATGTCCTGTCTCTAGGGAATAATCCTGTCACTAAGGAATTGTCCTGTCTGTAGGGAATTGTCCTGTCTTTAGGTAAGTCTCCTGTCTCTAGGGAATTGTCCTCTCTCTAGGCCACTGTCCTAACTCTAGCGAAGTGTCATAACTCTACGGAATTGTCCTCTCTCTGGGACACTGTCCTATCTCTAAGGAAGTGTCCTGTCTCTATGGAATTGTCCTCTCTCTAGGACTTCAGGAAACTGTCCTATCTCATCTCTAAAACACTATCCCGTCCCTTGCCCCCCTAAGCCATTCTAAAGCAAGCTTCACAACATCCTTCATAACCTTTTGAAAAGAAACCAAATGATGCCTTACCCGTCAGGGAGAAAGGTTGGTCGTCTCCATCGAGGGCGAACGTAATCACGGCTGCTATGATGACCACGATGGCGTTCCTCCCCACCGACAGGTAGAACACCACCTGACGAAGGATCCTCTGGCCAAGGCTCCGGCTGTTGGGGTCCATGCAGGGCCATCTCACGTTCCTTGCAGCCTGCGAAGGATAATAGAAAGAGGTGTTTGATTTTAATTGATTTTTTTTTGGTGGATATTTTATTATTATTATTATCATTATTATTATTACTATTATTATTACTATTGTTATAATTATTATTATTATTATCATCATCATCATCATCATCATCATCATCATCATCATCATCATCATCATCATCATTATTATTATTATTATTATTATCATTATTATCATTATTATTATTATTATCATTATTATTATCAGTATTATTATTATTATTATTATTATTATTATTATTATTATTATTATCATTATCATTACTAGCTAAGCTACAACCCTAGTTGGCAAAGCAGGATGCTATAAGCCCAAGGGTTCCAACAGGGTAAAAACAGCCCAGTTTCAACAGAAAATGAGATAATAAGTTATAACTGAATTTTTTTGTTGTAGACATTTTCCTTCTCGTGAATATTCTAAGTTTTCCTTCAAGGTAAGTAATATTGTATACATAGATAAGCAGCTCTTCAAGAAGGACACTCCCAAAATCAAACCATTGTTCTCTGGTCTTGGGTAGTGCCAAAGCCTTTGTACCATGGTCTTCCGCTGTCTTGGGTTAGAGTTCTCTTGCTTGAGGGTACACTCGGGCACACTATTCTATCTTCTTTCTATTCCTCTTGTTTTGCTAAAGATTTTATAGTTTATATATGGATGATTTACTTCCATATTATCACTTTTCTTAATTAAACTTCTCTTCTAGTTTTTCCTTATTTCCTTTCCTCATTGGGCTATTTCTCCTGTTGGAGCCATTGGGCTTATAGCATCCTGCTTTACCAACCAGGGTTGCAGCCTAGCAAATAATAATAATAATAATAATAATAATAATAATAATAATAATAATCAGTGTGATTGATATTTTGTGTATGAATGAGAATATGGCTGTCAAAATCTAAAACAGTCCAGGAATTCTATCGTTGAAGTATAATAAACCCTTGGAAAAATGGTAAATGTTTACTTAGTAGTCAAATTCAATTAAAACTCTTTATAGATATGAAAGAAAAAACGTAAGAAATCTCTGCCAAACTATACTAAAATTATACGATTTTTTAATAGAAGTTACTCAGAAATGCGAAGAAAGGAGAAGTTTGAAAAAAAAAAATTATAATGTAAAAAAAATAATATTCACTATAAACTATACTAAAATTATACGATTTTTTAAAAGAAGTTCCTCAGAAATGCGAAGAATGGAGAAGTTTGTAAAAAAAAAAAAAAAAAAAAAAAAAAAAAAAAAAAAAAAAAAAAATCACTATAATGAAAAACTTGGTAGACAGCAAAGTACTCAAAATACATTAAACCAATTTCCATCTATGAAAGCAAAACACATGAAATATTCCAATAGCCCTCACGAAAAACCATCCAAAAATTACGAACACAATGCGCCAATTGAGAGAGATTAACTTTCGATGCTTTATGAAGAGAACAACTGCCTGGAATGTATTGTGTTTCGAAGTGCTATAAATCATGACAGGAGTTTTTAGAGGCTTTCTCGAAGAGTAATCACAGTGTAGCGGCAATGCTTACTTGAGAGAGAGAGAGAGAGAGAGAGAGAGAGAGAGAGAGAGAGAGAAAGATTAATTCGAAAGTTTCCATGGCAATTGATGTCATCTCCCTTATATAATAAAGAGAAAGTGTAGCTATATATATATATATATATATATATGTACATATACATATATATGCACATACGTACATATACACACACATATATATACACATAAACACACAGATATATATATATATATATATATATTTCCTGTTACGTTGAACGGAATTCTCAAACGCATGACTATTCGGTCTCTCCTCATCTCTCGCATAAGGGGAGAGGGAGTAGTCATACCAAGGTGAAAGGGGAGTACATATAGAGGTACACTAGTAGGAAACCACAATCTCCCACAAATTGCCTAAACTCTCTCTCTCTCTCTCTCTCTCTCTCTCTCTCTCTCTCTATTTAGAGGCCATTTTCTGACGGATCGCGTACACTAGTATGGTAACATAACCAGTCGACCTACGTGGAGAAAACTACCGTTAATTGAGTGAACTTACTCGAACAGTGGAACGAAATATTTTCATAACTCAAAAGAGGAAAAACTCTACGGGAAAAAATCTCCGACTTCCCATAGCTTTGGCCTTCCAGTAGTAGCTCGTTATTATCGAGTCGCGTGACTGGAAAGGCGAATGGGATTCCAGAAAAGGGGAATTTCACCCGTCTGGAAGGAGAAACCCGAACCATTATGTCGACGTTACGTGCCATCCAGATCATGTAGATGTTACTTATGTTACTGACCCTGGGACGTTACGTATTTAACTGGTCATGGGGACGTTAAAGACTTCGAGTTGGACCTAGGGATGGTATATAACCATCAGGATCATGTACACTTTACGAACGTTACTGACACTAGGTCATTATAATTACCTAACTGTTCTAGGGACGTTACATACTTAGCTACCCCTTGGTACGTTACGTACTTAACTGGTTGCTAAAAATGATTGATTT
>NC_090755.1:84411627-84416627 GCF_036898095.1 Palaemon carinicauda
TTTTAGCTCGGAAAAGTGTCCTGCTATCTGATTGGTTAGAATTATCTTTTCCGACCAATCAGCGATCAGGAAACTTTTCCTAGCGAAAAGGGCACCCCTGCGAGTCGGTACAAATCTGCCTCACTAAAAAGAATTGACAATAGGTATGCAGTTCATTCTAATAGAGAGGCCTTCTCCACCATGAGACTCAATACTACACAGTACTCAAGAAGTTTTATTCCAGCTGTGACCAAGTTGTGGAATGATCTTCCTAATCGGGTAGTTGAATCATTAGAACTTCAAAAGTTCAAACTCGCAGCAAATGTTTTCATGTTGAACAGGCTTACATAAGTCCTTTTATACTTTATATATCAAATATCTGTTTTAATGTTGTTAATTTTTTTTTAAATATTTAATTTTAAATTTTCATTACTTCTTATATTGTTTATTTATTTCCTTATTTCCTTTCCTCACTGGGCTATTTTTCTCTGTAGGAGCCCTTGGGCTTATAGCATCTTGCTTTTCCAACTAGGGTTGTAGTTTAGCTAATAATAATAATAATAATAATAATAATAATAATAATAATAATAATAATAATAATAATAAGAATCCTTCTTACCTTCATGATTGAATGATATTTATTTCCTTATATTCTTTCCTCACTGCGCTATTTTTCTCTGTAGGAGCCCTTGGGCTTATAGCATCTTGCTTTTCCAACTAGGGTTGTAGTTTAGCTAATAATAATAATAACAAGTGAGCAAGTCCTGAACGCGGACATGGTCCTCGTAGAGGACATACCTCCGCACGTGACCTTGACCTTCAGGTGACCTTGACCTTCACGTGACCTTGACCTTCACGTGACCTTGACCTTCAAGTGACCTGCTTGACTTTTGACCTTCAAGTGATCTTTGTTCATTTGCCACTGATACTTAATATGACATTGATATAATGCACCAATATGACCTTGACCTTTGACCTTTATAAATTTGAACATCACCCATGGGTTGCGCCTGGACTAGGACTTCCCTGTTGGCTTATGCAAAAGTCAGTGCTTTATTTCTGTCTCTTGATATGGCCACTTATGTCATAGTGACACCAGTGACCCCTGTGACCTTGACCTTGGGGTGACCTTGACCAAAATTTAATCAGTTCTTCCATACACATTGGGGAACTACTTGGCCAAGTTTGAAGTGATTCCGTGTAGAAATGTGGCCTCTACGTTGTCCACAGACAGACAGACAAACAGAGAAACAAACAAACAAACAAACAAACAAACAAACCGAACCGAAAACATAACCTCCTGGCGGAGGTAATAATAATAATAATAATAATAATAATAATAATAATAATAATAATAAGAAGAAGAAGAAGAAGAAGAAGAATCCTTCTTACCTTCATGATTGAGAGAATGATGATGCAAACGACGCCGAGGGTGAGGTCCTGCCACCTGAAATCCGGCAGGTTCTTGGCCACCTGGACCCAGGTGTCGACCAGGCCCTTCGTCTGGAGGCTCAGCCCGAAAAGGGGCTTCAGCTGCGAAGAGGCGATGGTGATGGCGGCCGCCGATGTGAAGCCGCTTATCACCGGTTGGGAGATGAAGTTGATCAGGAAACCTGAGGGAAGGAAATAAGGATATAATTTTTGAAAAAAAAAAAAAAAAAAAAAAAAATATATATATATATATATATATACTATTGTCAGCCGTATTTTAGTACGATACAGGCAACAAAAATTTCTCCCTAATATTATATATATATATGTATATATATATATATATATATGTATATATATATATATATATATATATAAATAAAATAACCCACAATGTATGAAAAATAGAAATATATATATATATATATATATATATTAAACTTCTATTTTTCATACATTGTGGGTTATTTTATTTATCATAAATACACGGAAAATTGTGTATTTTAATGTATATATATATATATACTGTATATATATATATATATATATATATACTATTCACAGCCGTATTTCAGTAAGATACAGGCGACCGTCATTTGTAGTACAATCGTGCTTTAAGCGACTTATCGTGTACAGATGACTTTGGAAGAAAGGGTACACTCAAAAAAGTAAAAAAAAAATGAAAAAAGTAATTTTAATCGGAAATTCTCGGTAAAATTATATACTGTTCTCAGCCATATTTCAGTAAAATACAGGCGACCGTAATTTCTACCTTATTTTAATGTTGTTACTGTTCTTAAAATATTTTATTTTCCCTTGTTTTCTTTCCTCACTGGGCTATTTACCTTGTTAGGGCTCCTTGGTTTATAGCATACAGCTTTTTTACTAGGGTTGTAGCTTAGCAAGTAATAATAATAATAATAATAATAATAATAATAATAATAATAATAATAATAACAATAATAATAGTAATAATGATAAGAATAATAAGAATAATAATAGGAATAATAATAATAATATTAATAATAATAATAATGAATAATAATAAGAATAATAAAAATAATAATAAGAATAAGAATAATAACAATAATAATAGTAATAATGATAAGAATAATAAGAATAATAATAGGAATAATAATAATAATAATAATAATAACAATAATAATAATAATAATAATAACAATAAGAATATTAATAATAAAAATAATAATAAGAATAACAATAATAAATAATAATAACAAAAAGGCACTACCGAATCAGACCGCGCCTCGAACCGCAATCTGGCAACCACCAGGCACAGAAACGTTACCAATCAGATGCATTCCTCACCCAAATTGATGATGCCAGCGACGAGTTCGATAATGCCGGAGATGAAACACAGCAAGACGGCGTAGTCTCCCCCTCCGTTGCTGGTGTACTGCAGGGTCATTAGGGCCATGATGGCCGTGGGGCCGATGTTGAGGTCCATGGTTGAACCGAAGAACAGGTAGACGAAGCATCCCATGAAGGCGGAGTATAGGCCGTACTGTTTGGGGGATAAAGAAATGGGTTCGTAAGTGTTTTGTTGATGGGTGTGTTGGGAATATTTAAAGGGTCTATATGTGCTTTGGTAAGTAATAGGTAAATATACAAAAACTCAGACATACACAAACACGCATAATATATATATATATATATATATAAAATATATATATAATATATATATATATATTTATGAATATGCATATATAAATATAAATATATATACATATATATTAATATGTATATATAAAAATATAAATATATATATAACATATATATTAATATGTATATATAAAAATATAAATATATATACATATACATATATATATATATATATATATACTAAGGGGGGAATACTAAAGTAGAGGATATTCTAACATCATGTAAGAAAAAGTAATGGACATGGGCAGGACATATAATAAGAACGACAGATAATAGATGGATATCAAGAATAAAAGAATGGGTCCCTAGAGATTGTAAAAAAAGCAGGGGCAAGGAAGAGAAGACAATGGATTGCAGAACTAAGAAAATTTGCTGGTATAAACTGACATAGAAAGACCCTAAACAGACGCGAGTATAAGGACAATTCTGAGGCCTTTGTCCTGCAGTGGACAGACTTCAACTACTGATGATGATGAGGATGATAAACACACACACAAACAAGCACACACATAACCCCCCCACACATATATATATACATATATATATATATATATATACACTATATATACCTATATATATATATATATATATACACTATATATACCTACATATATATATATATATATATATATTTATATATATATATACAGTATATATATATACACTATATATACCTACATGTATATATATATATATATATATAAACAGACGGGAGTGGAAGGACTTGTCTGAGGCCTTTGTCCTGCAGTGGTCTAGCAATGACTAATGATGATGATGATGAAAACACAGATAATATATACATATATACATATATATATATATATATATATACACTTATTTATATACATACATACATACAATATATATATATATATATGTATATATACACACACTTATTTATATATAATACATACATACATATATATATATATATATAGGTATATATATATATACTGTATATATATATATATATATATATACAACCTTAAGAAGGATCTCAACCAAGACGCCTCAGGCCGTTGATGATGATGATGATAATGATGAAGATGAAACATATATCTCGATAATTCTCCCCCCCCCCCCCCCCCCCAGAAGACGCTCCAGGTTCTTGGCAAGCATCCAGAGGGCGATGTAAGCCATGTTATTGCTTCAACCACGTGGCCATGATACAGCGAGTAGTGTAAAAAAGGAGTCAGTTAAAGCCAGTTCAATCGTTCCAGGAAAGACCCAAAACTGGAAGGCGAGGCGAGTCCGGGGTTTCCAAGTTTTATAAATGAGAAAAAGGACAATTTCTGATCAACGGAAGCTTTAAAAGGCCAACTCAATAGTAGAAAAAGGCTAAATATATTATATTTAAGTATTTAAAGCCAGTATTTTTTTCATATTACTAGAGGCCAACTAATTTTTTAAAAAGGCCAAATTTAAAATTTTTTGGCCTAGAAAAGGCCAAACTGGTAACCCTGCCACTTATCTCTCAAGGGGGAATACTTAATACTATATCTCTCCTAAAGAATTGCGGTAGGACATCCTTTTTAGAAGAAAGAAAATAAAATGTGTGAGATAAAATGACAGTGTTGTATTCAATGTATTCCGGTTTGAACTGGATTTGTTTTGCAACAATTGTGGACCTTTGTCTTTGGGTTGTGTGGGGGTGTGAGCGTATTTTCAATGAAGCTACGCCGTACCTGTAGACGACGTGCGTATAATGTGTAAGTAAATATTCATGCATAGGTGTGTGTGTGTATGTATATATATATATATATATATATATAAATATATATATATGCATATATATAGTGTATATATATACATATATATATATATAAATATATATATGTATACATATATACAGTGTATACATATGTATGTGTATATATATATATATATATATAACTACATACATATAA
>NC_090755.1:84431627-84439127 GCF_036898095.1 Palaemon carinicauda
TAATCCGACGTAACTATCCCCCCCCCCCCCCATCCCCCCCCCCCCCCCCCAGAGAGGAGACGAACCCTGTATCAGTGCGTGCATAATCAAGTAGTTGTAGAAGTTCAAGCGAGTCGTGTGTGTGGGTAGTTTTTTTTTTTTTTTTTTTTTTTTTGGGGGGGGGGTTGCTAATGCATTGCAGTAGTTCAATATTTTGAGGTTTTCGTTCATGCCTGGTTGTGCTTTTATGCGAGACTTTTTTTTTTCTTTTTGTTATTGTGTATGTTTAGACAATAGCATTTGTAACTGTTTACATACATATAATGCACATACACACATAAGTAAATGAATAAATAAATAAATAAATAAATATATACAGTATCTATATATCTATATGTATGTATATATAGTATATATATATATACATATATATATACAGTATATATACAGTATATATATAAACAAATATATATATATATATATATATATATATACTAAAGTAACTTCCATTATACTTTACAAAAAAAAGAAACAGAACTTAACAAGCAAAGCACAAATACGCTTTGAGTACAACAAAATATAAATCAATTAAACCATTTATCTGATTTTTTTCTAAGTAAACCAAAATTTTATTTCTAATTCTCTCATAGAAAAGAAAGACTTTATCCTTCCAATATCCGAATAATAAATTGTGAGTTGAGGGAAGTTTCCACTTTTACACCTTGAGCAAAATGAAGACAGATTCTCAAAGCTGGTATCTTCCACGTCCATTTTCCCGTTATTTATCTCCTTATTTTCAATTTCCCAAAAAAATAGTGACTGGATATATATACATATGTATATGTATGTGTGTATATATATGTATATACTGTATATATATATATATATATATATATATATTCATATATATAAATATACTGTATATATATAGTATATATATATATTATATATATATATATTCAAATAAGCCATATATATTTTTTGATACATTAATGTCTGGATTCTCTTAACGACCTCGGGATCAGAGGCCCCAGGCGAAATCACACAAAGACAAGAGCTTGGCTCCGGCCGGAATCGAACCTGGTCGGAGATACATATGGCTTATTTGAATATGAAAAACACGTCTAAATGTGCAAAATTTATCATATATATATATATATATATATATATATATATATCTTTCCGGTCAGGCTCAGTGACATTACCAGAAGTATAACTACTCGGTCTCTCCCCATCCCTCGGGTATGGGGAGAGGGAGTAGCCATACCATGGCGAGAGGGGGGTTATACTTAGGAAAAGGGGAATGGGTAGGATGGGTTGAATATCTGTGTGCAAACCTACCTAAATAATTACCCGTCATTTTTGACGGATCGCGTACTCTGGTTGAGAGTTAATGGCAATCTATTTCTTTAAAATCCCACGCACTGGGCTTACGCCCTTCAACCGTTACGGATCACGGACCGTAGGCCTCATTATAACGCAAATCACGTCATGGGCAAAACGCTCATTACAAATGAGTCGCTTAATGACTTAATGAACTCTCCGTGAATCTTTTAATTAAAACGGTATTTTAATATATTTTTTTAATGTTTAACTTTTTTTTTATTCAATTTGATCTCTTTTTGCATGGATTACCGTAGAGTAAATCATTATAAATTATCAGTGTACGCGACCCGGCAAAAATGACGGCTAAGTATTCAGATATATACGCACGTAACCCTCGGCCAGTGTCACTGTCGTTTGCCTCTGCCATTCATGAGCGGTCTTTAAACCTTTGAACGTCTCAACATAACAATTAATTCCTGAAAGTTGTTCATAATCAAACGGATAAATAGGGGCAAAAACATGACCTCCTCCCAACTTCGTTGGCGGAGGTATTTTTATTATTATCCCTTGTTATTATTATTTGCTGAGCTACAACCCTAGTTGGAAAAGCATGATGCTATAAGTCCAAGGGCTCCAACAGGGAAAATAGCTCAGTGAGAAAAGGGAAACAAGGAAAAATAGCTCAGTGAGGAAAGGAAACAAGGAAAATAGCTCAGTGAGGAAAGGAAACAAGGAAAAATAGAAAATTTTATGAACAATAACATTAAATAAATATTTCCTAAATAAACTATAAAAACTTTAACAATACAGGAGGAAGAGAAATTAGATAGAATAGTGTGCCCAAGTGTACCCTCCAGCAAGAGAACTCTAACCCAAGACAGTGAAGGCCCTGGTACAGAGGCTATGGCAATACCCAAGACTAGAGAACAATGGTTTGATTTTGGAGTCTCCTTCTCCTAGAAGAGCTGCTTACCATAGCTAAAGAGTCTCTTCTACTCTTGCCAAGAGGAATGTGTCCACTGAACAATTAGAGTGCTGTAGTTAACCCCTTGGGTGAAGAAGAATTGTTTGGTAATCTTAGTGTTGTCAGGTGTATGAGGACAGGGGAAAATATGTAAAGAATAGACCAGACTATTCGGTGCATGTGTCGGCAAAGGGAAAATGAACCGTAAACAGAGAGAAGGGACCAATGTAGTACTGTCTGGCCAGTCCAAAGACCCCATAACTCTCCAGCGGTAGTATCTCAACGGGTGGCTGGTCCCCATGGCCAACCATAACCAATATAATAATTTCTTGGTCTATAGCATATCAATCATTTGGAAAAAATGTCTCTGTTCAGATTTCTGATAAAAAATGGGAGTATAATTGACCAAGACTGATTTATTCACCGCAAAACAACGCAATAACTAGAACCATTAAAATCCCATTAGTATTGGAAATTTTTTCCAATGGACTGGAAATGGGAGGGAAGTCATATTTAAATCATATGTCGATTTACAAGGAAAACCAAAAAAAAAAAGAGATTGGCTCTTTCAATACTTATGTTTGATTTATGGCCAATGAATCACGTTGGAACATAAAATATACGTCCAGTCTTAGAATTCGTGACAAGCAATACTAGGTTTGCTTTATGTTAATATAACTATTATTATTATTATTATTATTATTATTATTATGTTAGTATTATTATTATTATTATCATTGTTGTTGTTGTTGTTATTAATTATTATTATTATTATTATTATTATTATTATTGTTGTTGTTGTTGTTGTTAGTATTATTATTATTATTATCCTTGTTGTTGTTGTTGTTGTTGTTAGTATTATCATTATTATTATTATTATTATTATTATTATTATTATTATTATTGTTGTTGTTGTTGTTAGTATTATTATTATTATTATTATTATTATTGTTGTTGTTGTTAGTATTATTATTATTATCATCATCATCATCATTATTATCATTATTATTATTATTATTATTATTATTATTATTATTATCATTACAAGCTAAGCTACAACCCTAGTTGGAAAATCAGGATGTTATAAGCACAAGGGCTCAAACAGTTCTCTTACTTGAGGCCTATACTCAGGCTCATTTTATTTTATTTCTCTTCCTCTTGTTTTTTTTTCTTTGAAATTTTTATAGTTTATATGAATGATTTATTTTAAAGTTGTTACTGTTCTTAAAATGTCTTATTTCAATTTTCCATTACTTGTAGTTTATTTATTTCCTTGTTTCCTTTCCTTGCTGGACTATTTTTTCCTATTGAAGCCCCTGGGCTTATAGCAGCCTGATTTTCCAACAAGGTTTGTAGCTTAGCTAATGATAACAATAACAATAATAATAAAAATAATAATAATAACAATAATAATAATAACTTAATAATAATAATAACAACAAGGAAAATAGTCCAATGAGGAAAGGAAATAGAAAACAAATAGAACAGTATGCTAGAATGTACCCTCAAGCAAGAGAAATCTAACCCAAGACAGTGAAAGACCATGGTACAGAGGCTATAGCACTACCCAAGACCAGAGAACAATGGTTTGATTTTAGAGTGTCATTCTAGAAGAGCTACTTACCATAGCTAAAGAGTCTCTTCTACCCTTACAAAGAGGAAAGTAGCCACTGAACAATTACAGTGCAGTAGTTAACCCTTTGAGTTAATAAGAATTTTTTTTTCACTTTTATTAATAGAAATAAATTTCTATCTCATACCGAGATCGAACCCTGGCCTTTCAAGTAAAGGCCAGGTCGTTTCCACCATTCCACCAGAGGCTCAAGAATAATACATGTCCTATTTGGATACAACTGGCTAAATCCCTCTATCCCAGCTGAAGTAATTTCCTTGTTGGCTAATTTTGGTTAAGATACTGGCGTGTGTGTGTGAGTGTGTGTTTTGTGTGTGTGCGCGCGCTTCGAGAGCGTTACTCAGAAAGAGCTGACTTTCTTCAAGAAAATTCGAGGTGGTTTTAGTGCTGACAGCGTCTGCAGTTTCTTGACTGACAACCATTCATATCTAAATGCTGACGACCACTGATTAAGACTGACGTTGTATAGATTATGTGAAAATCTCTCTCTCTCTCTCTCTCTCTCTCTCTCTCTCTCTCTCTCCCTCTCTCTCTCTCTCTCCCTGTGGGACCTTGACGCATTTAGGCATTCTCTCATGTTAAACATACATGTATTAAATCATAATCCACTAAAATATAAAAAAAAAATATTATAACCACCATCATATATTCATAATACACCAAAAATATTTTTTTTTCATTACAATCATTCATTAAGATTATGAAGCTTGAAGTGGGAGATGATGAATGGAGAAGTATTGAATTGAAAGCTCAAGATAGAGACGACTGGCGAAATCTAACCGAGGCCCTTTGCGTCAATAGGCGTAGGAGATGATGATGATGATGAATTATTCATTGTCCTTGCATAACATTATCATCACTATCGTCATCACTATCGAGGATGACGTCATTAGAAGCGCTATTACAGCTAAGGCTCATGTTTAATGGTTTAATTGCCGTTCATGAATGGCAGAGGCAAGGGACATTGGCAATGCCCTATCAAGCAGGATAATGCCCTAGAGACTGACGATGTATACATCATATGATCAGCGCCTAAGCTCCCTCTCCACCCAAGCTAGGACCAAGGAGGGCCAGGCAGTGGCTGCTGATGACTCAACAGATAGATTTATAGACTTCCCCCAAACCCACCCTCAACACGAGGATGGTGAGGTTGCAGACACTAAAAGAAACTATCGAGCTTGAGCGGGACTCGAATCACAGTCCGGCAGACCTATCTTTAGCTCACATGGATGGTGAGGTTGCAGACACTACAAGAAACTATAGAGCTTGAGCGGGACTCGAACCCCATCTTGGCAGATCGCCAGGCAGGGACGTTTCCAATAGGCCACCACAACTAGAATCAAGATTTGCGAATAACGAGATATCTTTTACGGAACAGGAATATCTTAGTCAACCAAGATTTGCAGATAATGAGATATCTTTTTTCGGAACAGGAATATCTTAGTCAACCAAGATTTGCAGTTGAGATAATATCTTTTTTCGGAACAGTAATATCTTAGTCAACCAAGATTTGCAGATAATGAGATAATATCTTTTTTCGGAACAGGAATATCTTAGTCAACCAAGATTTGCAGATAATGAGATATCTTTTTTCGGAACAGGAATATCTTAGTCAACCAAGATTTGCAGTTGAGATAATATCTTTTTTCGGAACAGTAATATCTTAGTCAACCAAGATTTGCAGATAATGAGATAATATCTTTTTTCGGAACAGGAATATCTTAGTCAACCAAGATTTGCAGATAATGAGATAATATATTTTTTCGGAACAGGAATATCTTAGTCAACCAAGATTTGCAGATAATAAGATAATATCTTTTATCGGAACAGTAATATTTTGATAAACTCAGAAACACAATGTCGCATTGCTCACACATTGAACGGACTTCCAATTGCCCTGAGTTGACCCAGACAGATTTTTATCTGGGGTCATTTCAAAGACCTCGAATGTGGGAGAACTCGGTTCACTCCAAAGACTTTAGTTAATACCAGTAGGAATGGCGACAGATGCTTGCCATGTCTGAGACGGGTTTCTTGGAATGACTTCTGCAATATTCGTCAGTGTCTTATCTTCTGAGAACACCGTCCTACGATGTGTGTAAATATTTGTATCTTCCGGGAATAGCTTTCGTTTTTATGTTCTAGGAAAATGTACAGTATATGGTAATGATAATTATTTTTTACATTTAGTTAACAATTTCTTCTGCTGCCGTACATCTCTCTCTCTCTCTCTCTCTCTCTCTCTCTCTCTCTCTCTATATATATATATATATATTTTATATATATATACATATATATGCATATGTATATATATATATATATATATATATAATTATATATATATATATATATATATAAAGAGAGAGAGAGAGAGAGAGAGAGAGAGAGAGTGAGAGAGAGAGAGAGAGAGAGAGTGTACAGTAGCAGAAGAAATTGTTAACTAAATGTAAAAATAATTATATATATATATATATATATATACACACATCATTCCTCCTCTAGAGATTGTTAATGAATATACGTACTTAAGACAGCCAGTAAGCGTTTCCCCAGGACACGGGACCGAAATTAAAAGAATAAACACGGGATGGAGAGCACTTAGCAAACAAAAGGAGAGATTATGAAAAGTAAAATACCCCTTTCTCTAAAACGAAAAGTATTTCATAAGATGGCCCTACCAATATTAACTTAAGCCTTAGAACATAAGTTAGTTACAACTCAAAGAGCTATGGAAAGAATAATGATGGGAATAACAGAAAAAAGATACGAGAGAAAACTAAAGTAGAGGATATGTATGAATGTATTTGTACACACAACCATACGTTTATTATGTATGTATTTGTACACACACCCACACGCTAGGTATGAATGTATTTGTACGCCCACCCACACGCTATGTATGTATTTGTACGCCCACCCACATGCTATGTAAGTATGTATGTATTAGGACACCCACCCACACGGTATGTATGTATTAGTACACCCACCCCGCACGCTATGTAAGTATGTATGTATTAGTACACCCACCCACACGTTATGTATATACGCATGTTTATATATCAAACACAGGCACGCATGTGTATGAAGTTTATATACACGTGTACATACATACATACGTTTCAATGAACACATTTGGCCCCCAACCTTACGTCAACATCTCTCTCATTTCAATCTGAAACGAAGCTGTGATTTTTAATGTTAAACTTACACTAAGAAAACATATAAAATAAAAGATTCTCTCCTCCCTAACCCCTGACTGCTAACATACTCGCAGAGCACTTCAATACAAGTAGTCCATTAAAGAAGACTTGAAAGAAGACAACTGGAAAAGAAGAAGAAGAAGAAAAAAAAGGCTCTTTCAGACGCCCGGGAAAAATTCCAATAATGTCTTGAATCCAAACTCGCAAAACGTTTCCTTAAAAAAAAGAAAGAAAAAAAAAACCTAGGTTCCTGAGAGGGGGCAAGTCATTACGCCTAGTGTTTGCCTGACTCATTAAAAATGATCTCTCTCTCTCTCTCTCTCTCTCTCTCTCTCTCTCTCACTACGGACTGGAAGAGAAGACATCCAACAAAAATTAACTCAAAATCTTTACTTAAC
>NC_090755.1:84453495-84455995 GCF_036898095.1 Palaemon carinicauda
GTTATATGAGAGAGAGAGAGAGAGAGAGAGAGAGAGAGAGAGAGAGAGAGAGAGAGAGAGAGAGAGTGTTGGGGGTGTATGAATCATGATGAGGGAGAGTTATAATACAAGAGTTGAAAGTATGATATGGCTGAAGGGGAAGAGAGTACGAAGAAGAAAAAGTTGAAGAACTAGAGAGAGAGAGAGAGAGAGAGAGAGAGAGAGAGAGAGAGAGAGAGAGATGTTGGTAGTGTATGAATAATAATGAATTGAAAGTGTAATTAGATGAGGAATGAAGAGGGAAGAAAGTAGGGAGAAGATAAAGATAAATAACGAGAGAGAGAGAGAGAGAGAGAGAGAGAGAGAGAGAGAGAGAGAGAGAGAGAGAGAGAGAGAGAGAGAATGTAAATATACTGTATTTGCAAAGAATACCAACACTACAATATTGTTTTTATCATTAATGAAGTGGAAAAAAATATAAAAATAAAAATAAAATATATCACATTATTCATAAAAAAATCCCCCAAAAAGAATCAAAGGAAAGAAAACTAAGAATCCTAAAATAAAAAAAATAAAATAAAAAAAAGCTACACAAAACATGAAGAAAAATAACAGTTGGAAAACCTTGAGAAAACACCGAGATTGTTTACAAAACACGAGATTGGCAAGACATCCACAAACAGATCGCTATCCAGTTCTCGTCTGGCTTCTATTTCCATTTCCTTGACTTTAAAGGTTTAAAGGTTACTCATGAATGGCAGAGGAAAGGGATAGTTGCATTGCCCTAGCATGCAGGACAATGTCCTAGAGATATACATATGAAATGGCAGAGGCAAGGGACAGTGCCCTAGAAATATACACATGAAATGGCAAAGGCAAGAGATAGTGGCATTACCCTATCACGCAGGACAGTGCCCTAGAGATTAACCATATATACATATGATCAGCATCCAAGCGCTCTCTCCACCCAAGCTAGGATCAGGGAGGGCCAGGCAATGGCTGCTAATGACTCAGCAGATTGACTTATAGGCCCCCCCCCCAAACCCCACCCCTTAACTCACAAGGATGGTGAGGTTGCAAACACTACAAGAAACTATCGAGCTTGAGCGGGACTCGAACCCCAGTCCAGCAAGGATGGTGAGGTTGCACCGACCAAAGGAGCTAAGGAATTTGAGCGTGACTCGAATCTTTAGGGAGCATTTTAAACGTTATAGATACTGTGTGAACAAAGATCTGGCAGTAATTTTAGTAGTCAGGAAGATTTTTAAACATCATGGAAGCACGAGCACGTATCTAGCCATAATTTTAGTCTTCAGGAAGTGTTTTAAACCATCACCAGCCAGGGACGTTACCAACAAGCCATCACAACAATAGATAACAGGTTGACAGTGCTATAGAATATAGAAGGAAGGCCCTTCATGAAATTGTGGAAGGGGGGGGGGGGGAGTTACAGCACGAAAAGCTTTCGGATTCTCAAACTATTGTTCGTCTTTAATTGGCGCAGGGTGAGGAAAGTAAGACAGGAACCCCATGGGGATTTTTCGCTAAACTGAGGACAAGCGGAATTCCATGAGAGAGAGAGAGAGAGAGAGAGAGAGAGAGAGAGAGAGAGAGAGAGAGAGAGAGAGAGATTTATGAGATCATTAATATTTTTTTGAAATGTTATTAGAAAATTGAATAAATATATCAACAAGCATGCTGTACACACACGCACACACACACACACACACACACACACACATATATATATATATATATATATATATATATATATATATATATATATAGATAGATAGATAGATAGATAGATGTGTGTATATAAATATATACATATACACACACACACACATATATATACATATACAGTACATTAAAATGTACACACACATACATACATACATACACACACACACACACACACACACATATATATATATATATATATATATATATATATATATATATATATATATATATATATATATATAAAATCCCACATTCATTTATATCCAGTGACCGCGTCCCCGCCAGTAACGGGGCTTTTGCAATTTGCAAGCAATTTTCCCTTGCCATTGTGCTTCAGAAAACAAGAAACGGCCTTTGCAATGAGGTAAGTCTCTTTACATGTTGCTCGAAGCAATTTTCTTACTTTGCCCAGCAACTACTTAAGAAGCAGTAAGGAGTCTAAGGACCGCCACTCGAAGGGCTTTCTGGAATCCTCAACTTTTCAGTTTTTCTTGAAATCAATACAGGAGGTCCTTGACTTACAAATTTAATTGAGTCTGAGAAGTTGGTTGTAAGTCGAATTGTCTGAAAGTCTAATTGCTTACAAGTCGAATGGTTTGTAAGTCAAATTGTTTGTAAGTCAAATGGTTTGTCAGTCGAATTGTTTGTAAGTCAAATTGTTTGTAAGTTAAATTGTGTGTAAGTCAAATTGTTTGTAAATTAAATTGTTTGTAAGCCAAATTGTTTGTAAGTCAAATTGTTTGCAAGTCAAATTGTTTGTAAGTCAAATTGTTTG
>NC_090755.1:84460995-84463495 GCF_036898095.1 Palaemon carinicauda
AATATCCATGAAATGTAAGCTAAATTATTATGATGTGTAAGCTAAATATCCATGAAATGTAAGCTAAATATCCATGAAATGTAAGCAAAATTATCATGAAATGTAAGGTAAATATCCATGAAATGTAAGCTAAATTATTATGATGTGTAAGCTAAATATCCATGAAATGTAAGCAAAATTATCATGAAATGTAAGGTAAATATCCATGAAATGTAAGCTAAATATCCATGAAATGTAAGCTAAATTATTATGATGTGTAAGCTAAATATCCATGAAATGTAAGCTAAATATCCATGAAATGTAAGGTAAATATCCATGAAATGTAAGGTAAATATCCATGAAATGTAAGCTAAATATCCATGAAATGTAAGCAAAATTATCATGAAATGTAAGGTAAATATCCATGAAATGTAAGGTAAATATCCATGAAATGTAAGCTAAATATCCATGAAATGTAAGCAAAATTATCATGAAATGTAAGGTAAATATCCATGAAATGTAAGCTAAATATCCATGAAATGTAAGCAAAATTATCATGAAATGTAAGGTAAATATCCATGAAATGTAAGGTAAATATCCATGAAATGTAAGCTAAATATCCATGAAATGTAAGCAAAATTATCATGAAATGTAAGGTAAATATCCATGAAATGTAAGGTAAATATCCATGAAATGTAAGCAAAATTATCATGAAATGTAAGCTAAATATTCACGAAATGTAAGCTAAACATTGCGCCATTTAATACGTTTAATACAAGTAGTTTGTGATCGAAAACGACATTATATAAGACTTCCAAGACTTCGAACTCTGTATGTTTATCTCTATAAGGTCAAGTCCTCGTGGAAGATTAAAAGAGCGAAGAGGCACTCGTGGAAATGAGAGGAGAAACAATTCCTACTTTGGTGGTGTTTACGGCGTCCATTCTTCCAATAGATAAAAGAATTGTTTTCCATTTTTGTTCGGTTTCATGAGAGTATTTCTGCCATTTGGAGTTTCGTTTTACTTAATCTAGAATTTTTATTTCCAGGTAAAATAATTGTTATCCATTTTTTCGGTTTCATGAGAGTATTTCAGACATTTGGAGTTTCGTTTAATTTAACCTAGAATTTTCATTTCAAGGTAAAAGAATTTTTTCATTTTTTTTTGTGGTTTCATGAGAGTATTTCTGCCATTTGGAGTTTCATTTTACTTAACCTGGAATTGTTATCTTTAGGTAAAAAAACTGTTTATGGTCTTTCTGTGCTAGTCTAAACCGGTAAATTTTCTTAGCTCGTCAGTCCACCGTCTTCTCTACTTTCCCCTGTTTCTTTAGCAATTGCTCTCTCTCTCTCTCTCTCTCTCTCTCTCTCTCTCTCTCTCTCTCTCTCTCTCTCTCTCTCTCTCTCTGATATATATATATATATATATATATATATATATATATATATATATATATATATACATATATATATACATATACATATATATATACATATACATATATATATATATATATATATATATATATATATATATATACATATACATATATATATACATATACATATATATATATATATATATATATATATATATATATATATACATATACATATATATATATATATATATATATATATATATATATATATATATATATATATATATATATATATATATATATATATATACATATATATATATATATATATATATAGAGAGAGAGAGAGAGAGAGAGAGAGAGAGAGAGAGAGAGAGAGAGAGAGATAAATAAATAGATAGATAGATAGATAGATATTATTATTATCATTATTATTACTTCCTAAGCTACAACCCTAGTTGGAAAAGCAGGATGCTATAAGCCCATGTGCCCCAACAGGAAAAATAGCCCAGTGAGGAAGTGAAGCAAGGAAAAATAAAATATTTCAAGAACAATAACATTAAAATAAATATTCCCTATATAAACTATAAAAATATACCAAAACAAAAAGAGAAATTAGATAGAACATTGTGCCCGAGTGTATCCTCAAGCAAGAGAACCCAAGAGAGTGGAAGACCATGGTAATTCGTATTCAAAATCCCTATTCCTAAAATAAAGGATAAAATGTGAATACTTTTCTAGTCTTCCTCCTATTTTACGATTAACATTTTAATGAAACATAATCTCACAAGTTTATGGAGTCAAAGTACCACGGAAAACCTTCGTTAAGATTAGAATGGTAGCTGGCACTAATTATGTTACGAGAATTAGGAGTGAGAGTTCACTGACGCGGGTCTAATTGGGACGTTTTAAATCTTTATTCTTTATATATATTTTCTATTTTCTATTTTGTTGCTCTGTTTCGTTTCTTCCTACAATCTTTTAAATCTATAATTTTATTTTTTTTTTTACCCCGATTCCTTTCTTTCTATTATTTCTAATATATTATTTTCCATCTTGTATTCTCCTTCCATATTTCTTTTCAATTTTGTTCCTACGTTTCAGTTCATCATGCTTCATTTTAAATTATTCTTATTTTA
>NC_090755.1:84478585-84481085 GCF_036898095.1 Palaemon carinicauda
GTCTGGGATTTGGCCAGTTTTCAACACCACGCTAGCCAATACGGTTTGGTGATGGGTGGAAGAAATTTTCGTCTGATCGCCCACAGCAAACCAACCGAGTATGGGTGGCTTTGCTGATTATGGTGAGATACGTAAACCCTATCACCACGTTTAGGTTATCCCCACTCAGAAACTAAAATAATATATATATATAATATATATATATATATATATATATATATATATATATATATATATATATATATATATATATATATATATTGTGTGTGTGTGTGTGTGTGTGTGTGTGTGTTGTGTGTGTATGTAATATATCTATCTATATATATATATATATATATATATATATATATATATATATATTATATATATATATATATATATATATAATATATTTATATACAGAGATTACAAATGAAGCAGGGTATCAAGCAGGAGAAGGAAGAGAAGACGATGAATTGAAAGAACTAATCATATTTGCGAATAAAAGACCGGCAATAGAAAGACCACAAACAAGCCAGTGGAAGAACATACCCGAGGACCTTTTTCCTGCAATGAACTAGTTCCGGCTGATGATGATGATGATGATGATGATGATGATATATATACACTGCATATAGAAACATATCCAACAGGGCTTAGAGTTCGCGCATGTAGAAACATTAGCGTCTTCTTAAATTTAGAGGACGGGTGAACTGCAACACCGGAGACTTAATATGAATAATCCAAGGCAGAAGAAGCATCAAATATTAAGAGCGGCTCTAAACTCGGCCACGGGAGGAGAGAGAGGCAAAGCATGTACTCCAGGACATGGGACTTTTTGCATTGTTTCGGACGAGTTCAAAGTTATTTATTGCGAAGGTGTTTTCTTTTGGAGGTTCTGCAGGAATCTGGCTTACGAGGGTGTTTGTTTTGTTGGTTCTCTGCGTCTGTCTATCTGTCTCTGAACGAAAAACATACACACATACAGTATATATATATATTACAATAAGCCCCTTCTGAGTGAGGATATATATACAGTAAGCCCAATCTAAGTGAGGATACTAAAAAAGGGGGTTACTTAATATATATATATATATATATATAGTATATATATATATATATATATATATATATATATATATATATATATATATATATATATATATATTCTAAACAACACTACATGTTTGATAAACTAAATCCAAAGACCGGGAGTGATAATTGATTACAAATAACAAAAATTATAATCCTGAAACAATCTTTAAATTATTATTGGATTAAATCTAGAGACCACTATATACTATTTTGGATTATCACTATCATAATCTAAGCACCAAAAACAATAACAAATGTCTAATTAAAATAAAGTTATTCGTCCAAAACATCAAAAGAACCATATTTATTATTTCTATTTAATAAATTAATTAAACTCCCATGCACTAGACTCTAGCTCTCTAATCTAATTAATTTCGCGGGGGGAAAAATCCGAAAATAAACACCACGTACAGAAAGAAAAAGAAATTTAATCATTCTAAGTGACATGAAGAACTATCGAATCACTGGCCTGGTTTTGCAGGGCTCGTAAAACGGAACACAATTTTACCCCAAGTTCACTTCTCGTTTTCAGGTCAAACTCGATATGAGCCCGTAAAGTTAAATTAAACCTTAATGTTTCCTTACAGATAAGAGATAAGGAAGTATAAACAATGCTTATTTCTGTCACTGTAGTTTATTATTATTATTATTATTATTATTATTACTTACTAAGCTACAACCCTAGCCAGAAAAGCAAAATTGCTACAATCCCAAGGCCTCCAACAGGAAAAATAGCCCATTGAGGAAAAAAAAAAAAAGAAAACAAATAGAATAATGTGCCCGAGTATACCCTTAAGTAAGTGTGCTCTAATCCAAGACAGTGGAAAAACTATGGTACAGGGGCTATGGCACTACCCAAGACTAGAGAATAATGGTTTGATTTTGGGGTGTCCTTCTCCTAGAAGAGCTGCTTACTATAGCTAAGGAGTCCTTTTCTACCATTACAAAGTAGGCTGAGTCACACCTCAATATATATTTTTGGTTGAACCTTACTGTTAATAAAAAAGTAACTAATACCTTAATATTTATTCTTGGTTGAACCTTACTGTTAATAAAAAAATAACTAACACCTTAATATTTATTCTTGGTTGAACCTTACTGTTAATAAAAAAAAATAACTAACAAATTAATATTTATTCTTGGTTGAACCTTACTGTTAATAAAATAATAACTAACACCTTAATATTTATTCTTGGTTGAACCTTACTGTTAATAAAAAAATAACTACACCTTAATATTTATTCTTGGTTGAACCTTACTGTTAATAAAAAAAAATAACTAACAAATTAATATTTATTCTAGGTTGAACCTTACTGTTAATAAAAAAATAACTAACAAAAATAATATTTATTTTTGGTTGAACCTTATTAATAAAAAAATAAATAACACCTTAAAGTTTATTCTTGGTTGAACCTTACTGTTAATT
>NC_090755.1:84491085-84498585 GCF_036898095.1 Palaemon carinicauda
TAGCAAATCTCACGGCCAGCTCTTCCAACCAACATGACATATTACGTCATTTGTTTTAAACATGTAATATTAATATTCTAATCATTACATATGCTCGGCCAGCTATCTCAATTTTTTTACAAAAATTTAACAACAAGCCGAAACATGGTTATTAGGTGTGACTGGACATACGTATCATTCATTGTCCAAAACTAGCTATATCCAACTGAGGACGAATGTCCAAACAGGCACACCAAAACTAATAACAATAATGCATACAAAAAAAGATATTACCAAAGCAAAAAGAAAAATGCATGATAAAACCAAGATCATACATATGGTACATTGCTAGCAAATGATTACATGGTACCAAAAAACAAAACAAATTCTGACTTACAAATGATTCGGTAACTTGATAAAAAATAATTGTTACCTTTGTCAGAAACAAGATACTCAATATTCAGTGCACAAATACGAATTCCTGGTACGTACACGTACCACGGTTTCGTACATATATATATATTTATATATAGGGCTGATACATTTTATTAGATGCCCATAGATTCTGTTATATATCTTATATATTTTTTTTTTTTTTTTTCTCTTTTCTTTTTTAACATTCCGGCTTATATATTTTTTATTAGATGCCGAGAGAAAAAATGATTTATATCCTTTTTTATTTTATTTATTTTTTTAAATGTTATTTTAAATGTATTTTTAACAATGCAAATGTAGAGAATTTCTTTAATTACATATTACTAGCGTACTAGTCAGCTTTTCATACAAACATCATCCTGACAAATTACTCCCTTAGCGAATGAGGTGGCCACTCATACAGCTTTGAATTGTATCAGGTAAGGGGTATTGTCAGGGCTATTCAACTCGTTCCTTTGTAGCTGCTTGCTGTGCCGTAACCTACGCCAAACAAGGATGTTCACGGCGATAAATATCATCACCGTGAAACACAAACTAGCCAGTATTATGGGGTGAAGAATCTCTTTGTAAGTCGGCGACAGGTGGTCCTTTTCGGTAAGTTTCATTAAGTGTTTCGCCACACTTCCTTTATAGGGGAGAGGAAGTGCGGGCGTTGTAGAGGTCCACGTGAAATTCGCGAAGTAAGCACGTTCTCTGATGATTGTCCGTAGGCCAGTCACCATGGAATTCGGGGAAGTCCCGATACAGCCATCTGCTGCGACGAAGATGTGGTTGTGGGATGTGGATCCGTCAGGGCATGATATATTGAAGCCGTCCTTGTCGTATCGTATCCACGAGCCATTATTTAGTCTGCAATTGAATTCTTTATTGTCAAAGGGATAAAGCTTATCCAGACAATTTTCACTTGTATGGGAGAGAGCACCGTCTAGCACTATACCTAACTCGCATGAATCCATCAAGTTTTTACGGAATTCAAATGAGTCAGCTGTACATATTTTTCTATCCATTGCGTCCGAACAGTGAGTTAATTGATTTAAGTCTTTAATGACCGTATATGTTTCCTTGTCTGGGGAAATCAATACGTGTCCTGTCAAACTGGATATTACTGGATTTGAGTGATTCGTCATGAAAGTCGGAAATGGTGATATCCTGTAAGATTGCCAGGCATCAGAAGAATCAAAGGGAATTGTAATCCTAATCTTGTTATTATCTACGTTTACTGTAATTAGGCTGTAATAAAATTCTAACCTATGTTCGTCTAACAAAGGAACATAGCCTAGTTTATCCCTAGTGTTCTCCAGAACTAATTTTAAGTAACGTATAGGCAACAAATGGGGCGACAATACACCTTTAGTTGCTAACGTGATAGCTTCTACATAATCCTTGGATTTCTCAATGAAATGTGCAATTCTGTTATGTATGTGATCTATCTTTGAATCATAATACGTTAATGTTGCTAACAAATCCTGTACTTCCATAATTTGAACGATATTATCTGAATGTTCATTTAACAAATCCATAATTTTATTGATTGAAGCTAACTGATCCCTTAGTTCTGACATAATCAATTCATCTTTATGAGTCAAGAACTCAATTTTCTTATTTTGATTACTAATTTTAAGACGATTGGAAAGTCCTAAACCTAAACTTGCAACAGACCCAAAGATGCTTAATGCAGCATAAATGAACGGATTCCGTCTTTCTTTTTGTTCGTGTCCTACAGTCCACATCAAAAGGTCATAAGCCAAAGATCCTGTCTCTCCAGTCTTATTCTTTAAGTCATCAGATAGCATCTCTGCAATTTTTAATGTTGAGCTAAGCAAACTCTTAGTAGTCAAATGAAAATGTCTCCTATGCAACTCATCCAATGATGCAGAAAACCTTGAAATGGCGGTTCTTAAGCTAGTGACATCATTCTCTTGAAGAAAAATTGCTTGCATATGCACTTCGACAATTACGTTGGTTGATGTAATAAAAATGTCTTCTTGTCTTTCAACTATATTTCCATATTTAAAATATATATTCTTAGTCTTAGAACTCATCCCATACGAAAAAAATGTCTGAGCGAACAATATCACTCCCAACAACAAAAAATTCATCTTGGAAACCTGTAACGAGAAAAAACATATGTAATTACTCCTGTATTAAAAAGAAAACTTTTAAATTAAAATTAAAATTTTTCCTCACTTCTTTTTAATTTCTTATGTGAGACAATGGTACTATTCTCTCATCCGTGGGTTGGGCTACATTTTGAATTCTAAACCTATTGGCCGTTAATATTTCCAAAATGTTAAATGGGCCTTCAAACTTAGGTGTTAGTTTATAGTTGAGCCCTTTTCTGACATTGATTTGAATATAGATGTTATCACCCACGGTATATGTTTTAGTTGGTTTCGCTATTTTATCATGATTCCTTTTCATTATGATTTGTGATTCTTCTAAATTCTTTCGAAGGATATCATATCGACTTATACTTGCATTTATACATTCTTTTAAAGGATTTGATAGATTAGTTGTAGGCGTTAATACATGGAAAGGTGTTCTAACTGGGGTACCATACAATGCTTCATGCGGTGACATTTTAATTGATATATGATATGAATGATTCAGAGTACTCAGTGCCGCCGGTATTGCAATATCCCAGTTGGGGTCTGATCCCCCTAGTGTTACCCTTAATATATTTAATATCTTCCTATTTGCTCTTTCCACTAGCCCATTCGACTCTGGGTGATATATCATGGTATTGATCTTCTTTATTTTGAGGAATTCACACAATGAGGTAAGAAAGTGATTATTAAATTCACCACCCGAGTCTGAGATTATCATGTGTGGAATTCCATGTTTACAAATGTAACACTCGTAAAACTTCCTAGCGCATTCAATCGCAGTTTTAGTTTTAAGCGCTATTAGTTCTGTATATCGAGTTAAAGCATCTATAATTACTAAGAGGTGCTTATTCCCTCTGTCTGACTCGTAAAATCCTGTTAACAAATCTAAATGTATTCTTTCAAAGGGTTGATTGGGAACAGGATAAGTTCCTAAGCTAACAGGTGTTTTCGTATGCCCTTTGTTTTCCTGACATGTGCGACAATTAGCTATGTGTCTTTTTATATCTGTAAGCATTGTATGCCAATAAAACAATGATTTGGCTTTCTGTGACATTAATGAGAACCCAGGGTGTCCATGTAATGGATTTGAATGCAACCAATTCAGGACAGTGGAAACAAGTGAGTTTGGTACTACTACCTGGTCGTTAGTTACATGTGGTGTATTGCGGGTTTTCCTTGTCACAGTCCTACACAGAATATTATCTTTGATTACATAATTCTGCTGCTTATACTTTATATATTCTTTTTCTTTATGATTGCCTTTCAAAGCATTTATAATTGTTTCTATTTTCTGATCTTTTCTTTGCTCAGTCTGTAACAATTCAGCACTCCAGCCTAAATCTTCTTGTTCAGATATTGTTTTTACAATAGGCATGGATGTTGATATATCTATTAATTCAGCTAAAGACTCCGTACAAGATGACACGGGGTTGCGTGATAATGCATCCGCAATGATATTTGCTTTCCCAGGTAAATACCCGATTCTTGCGCCAAAATCTTGAATGATTAAATGCCACCGAGTTCGTTTAGGGCTGTGATTGAAGCCTTTAAAGAACTCTGTTAGTGGTTTATGGTCAGTAAGAACCTTAACGGGATAACCGTAAATTATGAACTTAAAATGCACTAGCGAATTAACAATAGCTAGTCCTTCCTTGTCTATTACTGCATATTTACTTTCGGAAGTTCTCAATTTTCGAGAATAGAAAGCTATCGGGAAAAACTGTTTATCATATTGCTGAAGCAATACCCCTCCCACTCCTAAGTCTGAGGCGTCTGTTGCAATGAAGAATTCCTTACCGAAGTCAGGAAATTTTAAGATAGGAGAACTACACAGTTCATCTTTCAAAGTATTAAACGCCTGTTGATGTTGCTCAGACCATATGAAATCTACGCCCTTCTTCGTAAGATCAGTTAAAGGAGCGGCTATTATTGAATAGTTGCGTATAAAACGCCTGTAATATCCACTACAACCCAGAAATTGCTGTATTCCCTTGACATTAGTAGGTATGGGAAAATTACGTATAGCCGACACCTTATCATGGACTACTTTAAGACCTTGGCTTGACACCATGAAACCCAAATATACTAATTCTGTTTTGAAAAATTCACACTTACTAATCTTTACCCTTAAGTTATGTTGTCTTAATCTCTGTAGTACTAGTTCTAACTTACGTAGATGTTCTTCTAAGGTGTTGGAAAAGATTACAAGATCATCCATATAGGCATGCAATATATCCCCTAACAAGTCTCCAAACACTATGTTAATCATTCTTGTAAATGTTATAGGAGCACAACGTAAACCAAAAGGCATCCGTAAAAATTCATAATGTCCCCTGGCTGTGCTGAAGGCTGTGTATGGGATACTATCTTCTTCTAATGATATCTGGTGAAAGCCTTTAAGTAAGTCCAAACTGGTAAAATATTTATTCTGACCTAACAAAGACAAAATATCGTCAGTACATGGCACTGGGAATCGATCAGGGATCGTTTCCTCGTTTAGACGACGAAAGTCGACACAGATACGCCATGTTCGATCTTTTTTCGGTACAACTATTAAAGGAAAATTATAAGGGCTATTTGATTTTCTAATGACTCCTTCCTCTAACATTTTACCTACTTCATCATTTATTTCATTCTGGAATTTCATAGGGAGTCTGTACGAGGGTACATATATAATTTTCTGTTTGTCTTTTAACCTTATTTGATGCTCGATCACATCTGTTTTCCCTAAGGATCCATCCGTAGTGGAAAAGACATCTGTATATTTATTTAAAAGTTCAAAAATTTTCTGCTGAATTTCTTCGTCTTGAATGTCCTTACTGATTTTATTTTTAATAGATCGTAAAAGGGATTCATCCGCAACTGATTGAGAGTGATTGATTTCAGCAACGGTAAGAATACGATGTTTATAAACTTCTACATCCAAGATATGTTGATTTTTGTGAATTACTAAAGTGTTATTTAAATGATTACAGACTTCGATATTACATTGCTGATGTGAGCCTACTGTATAAATAGCTTGTGTGACAGACAATCCGTTGGTTTTCAAAGTATCGGAAAGGATTAATATTTCAGATCCCGGTAGTGTTTTCTTTATTTGCACTATTAAATTCGAAGGTATGTTTGGTTCGATATATTGCGTGCAAGATGATATTACGGGTGAACGAGAATTCTGCTGGGTCGCGTGTATTATTTCTTTATTAGTGAGACAAGTTATTGGTTCTTCAACGTACGTTACGGTTACATTTGTCGTCTCCTTATTATCCAAAACAGACTTTAAAGTATTAGAAGACTTATAGAATTTCCCTTTGATATACACGCCGTGCTTTGCAGGAGCTAAGATAATGTTTTGATTTCCCATAGATGGGTATCCTATAATTACAGCTGGATACATATTAATGTTTTTCACAACAACAAATGTATCGGCAAACGTGCGATTACCGACTCTGAACTGAATATGAGTTATGCCTATGACGTTTAATTCATTATTTCCTATACCTGAAAGTCTGATTCCTGATTTTTCAATCGGAAAGTTCGAAAACAACAAATGATGCGTCTTCAAATCCATAATATTACGTGGACTACCAGAGTCAAAAAATAACGTAAAGGATTTGTGTTCTAAATTTACAGCATATAAGGTTGGCCGTAACTCATTTTGGCTTATTATTGTATGAATTCGTTGCAAATCTACGGGAGCATGCACTGTTTTACTTAATTCGGCCGTGTGTTTCATAGGAAAATCTATTGTCTCACATTTATCTGATAAAACATTAAATTGATTATTCAATACTATTGATGTTGACATAAATGACCTTGACCCAACATCACTCTCTTCCCCTCTAGAGTTAACTATGTGGTATTTGCTTTGTTCTGCACATTCTGAAAATTAGGCTGACTTTGCGAGGTCTGGTTTGACGGCCCAGGCTCAGCGATATTTGAAGAAGTGTTTGTTTGTTTCGGACTCTGAACTGCATTGACATTTTGTTGTTTCTTCTTATTGTTAAAATGAGGATTTTTCTTTTTATTTCCATATGGAACTGACTGTGGAATTGACTGTGTATTTCTAGGATATTGTTGTGTCTTACGCGCGTAACATTGACTATAAGAATGTGATCCTGTGTTGTGAACTGAACAAAATTTCGTTCTACAGTCTGCGCTTATGTGACCTTGACGTTTGCAGTTGTAACACGTCACTCCCGCTACTGGATTATTAATTACGTTCACTGTTTGTGGTTTTGTTTCATTCTTAGCAAAAACTTGAGTTAACACGGGATCGAGATCTGGACACTTGGACATGTGCTTCTTTATCTGTTTATAGACATCCAATTCCGTACTTGCAGGCATTAACTTCTTATCAAAGCACCGCACTAAAGCTTCAGGCAACATAAGTGTCATGCAAGTTAAATACATTAATCGTAAAAAATCTTTCACGGAGATATTATCGTTAGTAACCCAAGTGGAATTACCTAAAATGTCCTGATATTCGTTAAGCCTATCAGCTATGAGAGCTGCTCTCTCAACAACATTAAGCCGATTCATAGTGGCTTGATTAAGTGTATTTCGTAACGTTAACACCACATCCAAAGCTTCTTCACCCCCATAGATCGCGCGTAACCTAACTTTGAAATCATCCCAAGTAACTGCTTCCTGAAATGAAACACCTCTTAAATACGCACTCGCATCCCCCTTAGAAAAATCTATAAAACTTTTAGCTTCTTGTAATTGTACAAAAGGATCTACGATTTGTTTGGCATTTAAATGGGCATCAACGGATGAAATCCATGACTCCACATTTTGTGGCAAGAACCCGTTGACACGGCCTTGAAAAGGAAGGATTGCTGACCTGGCATTTACAAGCGTCACAATTGGAGGAGGATTAGCCTGGCCTACACCACTAGGTCCAGGGGTAGGGCTGACAGGAGGAGCCATGACTGCTGTATTCTTTTTTTTTCTATCTCTTTGACCCCTTTCAATCCTA
>NC_090755.1:84507196-84512196 GCF_036898095.1 Palaemon carinicauda
ATTTAAATCGAGATTACAATTTACCCAGTGCCCTTTGACACGACATATGTTACTATCACATGCTTGCCTACTTTCACCCCTCACTGAGGACATATATGAATAGTCACTGCAAAGATTCAGGGCAATATAAGCCCCACCCCTTGATGTCGTCATAGCCAATCACGTTGTCTCCCACGTTAGCAGCGGTCAGACATGATTGGCTGTGACGTCATCAATGGGTGGGGCTTATTTTACCCGGAATTTCTGCTGCGACTGTAGTAACATTGCATATCTTGTTAAACAATGTTGGTGAGGAAATATATGATTATATTGAGAAACACCAAATTTGTTTTTTCAATAATAATTTCTTATCAATACTATCTATGAGAGAGAGAGAGAGAGAGAGAGAGAGAGAGAGAGAGAGACAGAGAGAGAGAGAGGGAGAGTGCTCTCATAATTTGCGTGCTTTATCACGAAATTTCCTTCTATCTTAATCATATTAAATGCAATGCAATCAGGCAATGACCTGCAACCTTATTTCTTCCCTCCACCACAAGATATCATGTTTCTTTTCCACTAGTGTACGCGATCCGTCAAAAATGACGGCTAAATATTTAGATAGATATACACACACAAAATTCAACACTTTCCACCCTCCCCCTCCCCAAACTACAACACGGCAGTTGTGGTATGTGAGTGCACCTTTTGGGGTATTCCCTCTCACTAGGGTATGACTACTTCCTCTTCCCCCTACCCAAAGGACGGAGAGAGACCAAGTAGTTATACGTCTGGCAATGCCGCTCAGCGTGACCGCAAAGAAACTATACTGTATATATATATATATATATATATATACATACATATATATATACATATATATACATACATATCTATATACATACATATATATATACATACATATATATATATATATATATATCCAGACACTTTCTCTTCAGTGTATAGGGAGATGGGTATTACATCAGCCACTAACTGCTCTGTTGAGCTCCAAGAGCCCGTGCTTCCTCCTCTCAAGCAGTATCGTTACACCGGTCAAGCAACCTATTACCACATTTACTAGGTGAAAATCAGTATTCCTTATGATTACACAGACCAATGAATATTATTTTCTCTAACTATACTCTTCCTCCCTTACTGGTTAAATTAACATTGTTCTGACACTGATCTTGAATCTCACTGTGTTGTTATTATTATTATTATTATTATTATTATTATTATTATTATTATTATTATTATCTTTACTATTTTGGTCGGTATAAAATATATCCAAAACAAGGTAAGCATTTATGAAAAGTCATAATAAAATAATAATAATAATAATAATAATAATAATAATGATAATAATAATAATAATGATAATACTAATAATAAAAATAATAATAATAATAATAATAATAATATTAATGAAAATTATAATAATAATGATAATAATAATAAAAATAATAACAATAAAAATTATAACAATAATAATAATAATAATAATAATAATAAAAATAATAATATTAATAATAAAAATTACAATAATAATAATAATAATGAAAACGAAACCACCGCCTAAAACATATTCTATCAGGCAGAATTTATGGCACCTCGCCTTACTTGATAGTCTAGGCCTTCTCAAAGAAATCTATCTTGAGTTTACTTTCATTTATGAAATTCGCAAGTTATGGCTGGCTGCTTTTCTTCACAGCGGAATAACCTTAAACTGCTTTTTTCAATTTTCGTACTTGTTGCTGTAGCCATATAGGCATCGTTCATTATCTCAAGAAGAGAATTTCCTATTTATCCTGTGTAGTCACTGTAGATATATATATATATGTATATATATATATATATATATAGAGAGAGAGAGAGAGAGAGAGAGAGAGAGAGAGAGAGAGAGATGTATATATATAGAGAGAGTGAGAGAGAGA
Source organism: Palaemon carinicauda (assembly GCF_036898095.1). Classification (NCBI taxonomy): domain Eukaryota; kingdom Metazoa; phylum Arthropoda; class Malacostraca; order Decapoda; family Palaemonidae; genus Palaemon; species Palaemon carinicauda. Next base: position 84,509,110 of record NC_090755.1, read on the forward strand.
TATGTATATATAGAGTATATGTGTAGATGTAGTTACATATATATATATATATGTATATATATATATATATATAGAGAGAGAGAGAGAGAGAGAGAGAGGAGAGAGAGAGAGAATGGGCAAGATGTTACCAGATTTATTACTGATAAAATGATTTTTCTATGGGCCATCTTTCTACATTTCTCATGTTCATAGCTTTTCTCCTTACATTAATCAAGTCTTATTTATCTAACTGCAACCTTGAAATTTCATTTTTATATTTCTTATTAAGGTAACTTATAAAAGCCATTTCTTAGACGATAGTTTTACTTTACCCAAAGAAATATTATCGAATCCTTATCAATTGGCTGTACCAGGGGTCAAATTATTAACCTAACCCCAAAACTGTTTTCCATTAATCACGTATTATCCTATTTTCTAAAATCTGACCTATCTGGAATCATCAATAAAATGACGGCTGAGGGAACTCATTCTCGTTTATAGATACGGTATCTTTTAAGATTTATTTTCATTGAGTCCGTTGATGTTACTGATAAGATGAGATCACGAATTTCAATCGATTCTTTTTACTTTTCGTTTCTTGGGTATAATATATTTTCTATGCCTTTCGCGTGTCAGCTTTCGGGATTTCTACACTTGAATGTATAAACATACATACACACACATATACATATATAATATATATATTTATATATACTATATATATATATATATATTTATATATACACATACAAATATATATATAAATGTATAATTGTATATATATATATATATATATATATGGATATATATGTTTACGTATAAATACCGTACATACATGTGCACACACACACAAACATATATATATTTTATATATATATATATATACATATATATATATATATACATACATATATATATATATATATATATATTGTATATGTAAAGTGAATATCTAACAATAATAATAATAATAATAACAACAACAACAACAACGCAACCATAAAATACCAGCGAACTACCACTGCTTTACCAGATATCCCTAATTGCATTGCCCGGAAATAAACGGAATGTTGAGACCTCTTTGGTTGTTCATTTGCAACTCTGCCCCCTCCCCCGGATGCAGCAGTCAGGCCTAATATCTCAATTAAGGCGTCTTGCGTTAAATGATTATTTATGATATAAGTCTTGGATTTCGTTATTGGTTCTCTTATAGATGATAAATGTATTAAAGTTAAGATTTGAAAAAAATTATGCATATTTGGTAATAATAAATGTATTAAAGTTAAGATTAGAAAATATTATGCATATTTGATAATAAATGTATTAAAGTTAAGATTAAAAACATATGCATATTTGATAGTAAATGTATTAAAGTTTAGATTTTAAAAAAATTATGCATATTTGATAGTAAATGTATTAAAGTTAAGATTAAAAAAAAAATATGCATATTTGATAATAAATGTATTAAAGTTTAGATTTTAAAAAAAATTATGCATATTTGATAATAAATGTATTAAAGTTAAGATTTAAAAAAATTATGCATATTTGATAGTAAATGTATCAAAGTTAAGATTAGAAAAAAATATGCATATTTGATAATAAATGTATTAAAGTTAAGATTTTAAAGAAATATGCATATTTGATAATAAATGTATTAAAGTTAAAATAAAATAAAAATTATGCATATTTGATAATAAATGCATTAAAGTTAAGATTAAAAATAATGCATATTTGATAATAAATGTATTAAAGTTTAGATTAAAAAAATTATATATTTGAGTACTTAATTACATGCACACGCCTTTCTGAGTGGGGAGACCTTAACGTAGTGAAAGATTTTGTCTAATGCCATTATCAGCAAAGCTGTAATAGTCAGGGCTACCAATACTAGGTTGGTTTTGCTGTGAGAGATCAGGCAGAAGTGTCCCACCTTCACCAATCCACAGTTGGCCAGCGTGATGATTGGTAACGTCTCTGCCTGGCGTTTGCCAGTCGGGGGTTCGAGTCCCGCTCAGACTCGTTAGTGCCATTAGTGTCTGCAACCTTACCATCCTCGTGAGCTAAGGTTGGGGGGTTTTGGGGAGCCTATAGGTCTATCTGCCATCAGCAGCCATTGCCTAGCTCTCCCTGGTCCTAGCTTGGGTGGAGAGGAGGCTTGGGCGCTGATCATATGTATATATGGTCAGTCTCTAGGGCATTGTTCTGCTTGCTACGGCAATGTCACTGTCCCTTGCCTCTGCCATTCATGAGCGACCTTTAAACCTTTAAAACCACAGACATGAATAAAAACATGTCTGAGGTCTTTGTCCTGCAGTTTAATAAACACAGTTGCATTTTTTGTTGTTGTATGCATACAAATATACAGGAATAGAATGTTTATCATAAACGTAATGTGAGAAAAAAATCCAATAAAATAAAATAAATAATTTTCCAATATCTATACAAACAATTAACGTGGCGAAACGGTTTGCGTATCGCCATGATCAGCAAAGCTGTACTAGTCAGGGCCACCCATACTAGGTTGGTTTGCTATGAACGATCAGACGATAATCTCCCACCATCATCAATCCGCAGTTGGCCTGCTCAGTGTGGTTGTAGTGATAAAAACTGGCAAAACCCGAGCCATGAATGGGGCCATTTATGAGGCCTTTGTCCTGCAGTGTACTAGAAACGGGTTGCATTTGCTATTGTTGTTGTTTACATACAAATATACAAGGAAAAGAATGTTTATCATAGACGTAATGTGAGAGAAAGATCAAAGAAAAGAAAATCGCTAATATTAGGATCAGTTTAGCTATGAATTTTCTAATATTCAATCTAATAATCTATCAATTAATTAGTTGAATTAGACGGGCACTCAATAGAGCGCAGACCTCCGCCGCAACAGCTTATTTCTCGACCTCTTGCTTGATCTTGACCTTGACCTTGACCTTAACATGTATTAATTGGCGTGGATTTTCATACACTCAAATATGAACCAAATATGAAGTCTGTGACAACGATGTACAAATTTATGGCTGTTTTCGTGAATTGGACATTTTGCTTGACCGTGACCTTAACCTTCGACCTTGACCTTCCAAAATTTAATAGTTTTCAGCTATTTACATA
>NC_090755.1:84517196-84522196 GCF_036898095.1 Palaemon carinicauda
GAGAGAGAGGAAGTGGTCATACCCTGGTGAGAGGGTGGTGAGTGTGTTACTTACGCATAATTCCTATATGACTGTAGGAATATATACCAAAATTCTTGGTTGTAGCCGTGCGCATAAATTTCACCTTATAATTGTTTTCGATTATATATGAGCAAAGACAATCAAATTTAAATCATGTAATAACCTCAGCACTTAACTTAATCATAATAATTTATGAAAATCATATTTGCAATTATTTTACAGAAGTTTATTTACGAAAAAATCTTTTAAAAAAAATTACAAGAATGAAAAGAAATACTTTCATATCTGTACTGGTGAATATTTACAGAACACGAAACGCGAAATATTACACTGCGAAAATCCATCTCAGAGAAGTAGAATATCAGCTAAATATAAAACCCGGCAATAAATTCCCATTTTGCGACATCTCCGATGCAATTAACGAAATTAAGGGGGCATAACCCTTCTTGCTTTCACTGAGATCGAATTAAATATGAGGGATAAAAGATTTGGAAAAAGGGTACGAGTGATTTCTCTCTATCCACTAAATACGCCCAAGAGACGTGACGTCATTAGAGTATCTAAGTGATGTACGATAATGATTTTTTTTTTCATTATTTCTAGAAATGGAAGTGTGTGCTGGAGTTTAAGTATATGAGGTAGGACTATCTAAACTATATTAAGTTAAATAAGTAAAACTCTGGATTAAAAGAAACCTGGACATTCTTTCAGATGTAAACAATGTTTTTTTCTTCATACGAATTAAAAGGTTTATATCACTATCTGGCAACTGTTCATGCGTAATCGTATCCTTGCTTTAGCCGAAATGAACTTCAGGATAGAATTCAATAAAATCAAACAAAATCATTTGGATGCAAAATATGAATGAATTGATTTTTAAGAAATATGATTAAAAAGCAATATTTAAATTATGATATAAAAATTATGTTTTAATGTAATAATTATTTCTGATAATTAATATAAGATGTGAAATGGATTATCTCTAAGGTCTTACTCATTCACATTTCACTAAAGACCAAAAAGGAAGACAAAAAAATAAATGGTTTCATAACTTCAAGTTTAATTAAGTCTTCAATCGTTTTCTTAATATCTACATGGAGAGAGAGAGAGAGAGAGAGAGAGAGAGAGAGAGAGAGAGATTATTAGCCGGCATAGAAGTGTTATATTTGATCTATGTATATTCAATAAATGGTTTCGTTACTTCAAGTTTAATTAAGTCTTCAATCGTTTTCTTAATATCTACGTGGGAGAGAGAGAGAGAGAGGAGAGAGAGAGAGAGAGAGAAAGAGAGAGAGAGAGAGAGAGAGAGAGAGAGACTATTAGCCAGCATAGAAGTGTTATATTTGATCTATGTATATTCAATGTTGGTAAAATCTACGTGGGAGAGAGAGAGAGAGAGAGAGAGAGAGAGAGACTATTAGCCAGCATAGAGGTGTTATATTTGATCTATGTATATTCAATGTTGATACACATTTGGCAAATAAATTGAGAATGTAAAGATACAATCATAAAATATGACCAATTCATATTAACATAAAATATGATAAAATCTTTTCCAAGACAATATCTTTTGTTTATCACCTTTATCAGAATATAAAACAATGTGATAAACACTTCAAATTCCATATTGATAATTTGTGTTGTTCCCCCAATGATTTGAGGATTATATAGACAGTCCTCAGGTTAATGAGGAACAAAAAATATCAAGGACACTCCAAAATCAAATCATTGTTCTCTAGTCTTGGGTAGTGCCATAGCCTTTGAACTGTGTTCGTCCACTGTCTTGGATTAGAGTTCCCTTGTTTGAGGGTACACCCGGGCACACTATTCTATATAATTTCTCTTCCTCTTGTTTTTTGTTTTTAGAGTTTATATATGAAATATCTATCTTAATGTTATTACTGTTCTTAAAATGTTTTATTATAATTGTTCACTACTTCTCTTGTAGTTTTATTTCCTTATTTCCTTTCCTCACTGGGCTATTTCAACCTGTTGGAGCTCTTGGGCTTAAAGCATCCTGCTTTTTTTTTAAGCAATAACAACAACAATAATAGTATTAATAATGATGATGATAACAACAACAACAACAACAATAATAATAATAATAATAATAATAACAATAATAATAATAATAATAATAATAACAAAACCAACGCAGAGCCAAAAAACTCATCCCCCACCCCCCAAAAAAAAGTCTAAGCAAAACCGACATCTAGAGAAAAACAAACACACTTAAATCTCAAATTCATACTTCTTCCATCTTACTTGAAACTCGGTCTAAGAAACATATGTGGCAGCTTTTATCGCTTTTATTTTCTTCCTCTTTCTATTTGCTTAGTTCCCGAGCATCCCCAGAGATGTCGCTGAAATCTTTGTTTACGTTTTCTTCCTCTCGCGAAAATTATTAACACATTTTACGTCACTCCGGCCGGATTGGAGAGGGTTGCTTCCCCAAGGGAAGCTATTCTCTGATTTCTTTCCTCTCTTCTGTATTCCTTTTATTTGTTTTTTTCTCTGTCTAGCTCAATACTACACAGTATTCTAGAAGTTTTATTCCAGCTGTGGAATGATCTTCCTATGATCTTTCTGTTGGACAGAAACTTACGGTCTATTAAATTTCTTATTCCTGATCTAGATATTAATCTTTGGCATCGTCGTTCAATTAGTTCATTATGCATGTTGCATAAGATTTTTCATAACTCTGACCATCCTTTACGTTCATATCTCCCTGGACAATTCTATCCTGTTCGTAACACTAGGCAGGCAGTTAATTCTAATAGGCAGGCCTTCTCCATCATGAGCCTCAATACTACACAACATTCTAGAAGTTTTATTCCAGCTGTGACCAAGTTGTGGAATGATCTTCCTCATCGGGTAGTTGAATGAGTAGAACTTCAAAAGTTTAAACTTGCAGCAAATGTTTTTATGTTGAGCAGGCTGACATAAGTCTTTTTATAGTTTATATATCAAAGATCTGTTTTGATGTTACTGTTTTTAAAATATTTTATTGTTAATATTTTTTCATATAATTAATTTATTTCCTTATTTCTTATCCTCACTGAGCTATTTTTCCCTGTTGGAACCCTTGGGCTTCTAGCATCTTGCTTTTCCAACTAGGGTTGTAGCTTGGCTAGTAATAATAATAATAATAATAATAATAATAATAATAATAATAACAGCTACATTCTGACAGGCAGTCATATCATTAATTATTTCCTTATTTCCTATCCTCACAGGGCTATTTCTCCCTGTTGGAGCCCATGGGCTTGTACCATCTTGCTTTTCCAACTAGGGTTGTAGCTTGGCTAATAATAATAATAATAATAATAATAATAATAATAATAATAATAATAATAATAATAATAATAATAATAATAGCTACATTTTGACAGGCAGTCTTTATTTATGTTTCGGTGAACACTGAAGCTGGTAAAATACTTCAAAGATTTCTAATTACGAAAATTGACCAAGAGAATTCTGCTCAGATTATTGACACTGAGAAAGTGGATAAAATAAAGAATATGGAACCAATTAAGTTGACGTTACAAACACTGATAGCCCCTAAAAAAATGAGAAAATGACACGCTGACAAAGTTAAGAAAAGAACCTTCCATCAATTAAATTAACTAAAGCATCATTAAGTTAACGTTTCAAACGATGATGGCCTAAATAAGAGAAATTGACAAACACTGACAAAGTTAAGAAAAAAAAACTTCTATTAATTAAATTAACTAAAACGCCATTAATTTAACACTTCAAACACTGATGGCCCAAAAAGCAGAGAAATGACAAACGGTGGCAAAGTTAAGAAAAAAAAAAAACTTCTAGTAATTAAATCAAGTAAAGCCTCAACTACAATCAATAACAGGAAAAACGAGGTTAAACATGCAATTACGGATATGCCAGTTCTTAATGCGAGGTCAACTTCGAATGCAAATGTTGTTGTAAACTTTGCTGATGAATAGAGCAGAGATGAAAAAAAAAATGCTTACTGATACCGAGACGAGGAAAGTTGGTTATCATTGAGAGTATAGTCTGAAATCGATTCTAAGTACAAGCCTGAAATCGCTACCTGAATTCGATAGAATTATGTACATTAGAATCGATATCATCTTCATTCGCTACCTGAATTCGATAGAAGTATCTACAGTAGAATCAAGATCAACTCTTATCTCTCTTGTTAGACGAGTGGTTTAACTGCTTGATGTCAGCTTGCTTTGAATTTAGAGGCATAGGCTCGAATCCATGACCGGGCAAAAGCACTTATAAGAATAAGCTTACTTTGAACTCAGAGGCATAGGCTCGAATCCATGACCGAGCAAAAGAACTTATAAGAATAATTTCCCCTTTAGTCTGTATTCCAGAAGCAGGGTGAATTCGAATCTGAAAGCTATTGATGAGCTTGCCTTGATCTCAGAGGCATAGACTCGAATCCATGACCTAGCAAAAGAGCTTATAAGAATAATCTCCCCTTGAGTCTGTATTCAAGAGGCAGGGTGAATTCGACGTTGAAAGCTATTGATGATTTAATACTCGATATTATGAAAGTCAAACGTCTTGGTGGCAAAACAATCATTGTGATTGTGATTGTGTGTGTGTGTGTGTGTGTGTGTGTACGCACGCAGCTACTTATACATAATTAACAAGCATGAAAAGACGATTACTTGTCCTAATTTCTGCATAGAAAATATACCACGGATAAATCAAATGTAATACGGGAATGTCATTTTTCAAAAAAACTTATTTCTCGCAACTTGTAAATATACTCTTGTCCCATGCGATGTCGCAATCTCTCCTGTGTTGTATAAAAAACTTTCTTGTGTAAACTTTGCAAAACAAAGAAGGGAAGGATTCCATATCTACGTTTGAGAGAGAGAGAGAGAGAGAGAGAGAGAGAGAGAGAGAGAGAGCGTGAACGCGTGTGGGTTGACGGGTCACGTACGCAAGTTTAATATACTTCACATTAAGGATATCATTAA
>NC_090755.1:84527196-84547196 GCF_036898095.1 Palaemon carinicauda
GCGTGGCGTGGCTTTGTGGCGCCACAGAGTCGCTAGTGTGCTGCCAGCCTAAGTGGTTGAAGTTTAATAAAACTGTTTATGTTGGTCAGAATGTCAGAATGTAAGAATTCACACTAGAATAATAATTTCACAAGGCCTCGATGCTACCCTAGTCCCTAGGCCAATGCAATAGCAATTAATAATAATATAGAATATTTTCGAATTCATAAACAACAATGCTTAACCTTACTAAAATCGTTCTTTACTGTCAAATTCAAGTAGTTGAAGTTTTAATAAAACGGTTTATGTTGACTAAATGTCAGGCAAATATTTCAAACAAGAACTATTATAATTGCAGGCCTCTGAAGTTACCCTAGGCTTATGCAATAACATTTGATATGTAAAATGGTTTCGAATTGATGAAGATTACTAAACTTGCAAAAAATCGTTCGAGTTTCATGTCACTTCAAGTTGCTGCGGTTTAAATAAAACCGTTTATGTAAGACTAAATGGGTTGCTGTGGCCTGATTGGTTCGAGTCCCGCTCAAACTCGTTATTATTATTATTATTATTATTAAATGCTAAGCTACAACCCTAGTTGGAAAAGCAGGATGTTATAAGCCCAGGGGCCCCAACAGGGAAAATAGCTCAGTGAGGAAAGGAAACATGGAAAAATAAAATATTTTAAGAATATAACAACATTTAAATAAATATTTCCTATATAAACAATAAAAACTTCAACAAAACAAGAGAAAGAGAAACTAGATACAACAGTGTGCCTGAGTGTACCCTCAAGCAAGAGAACTCTAACTCAAGACAGTGGAAGGCCATGGTACAGAGGCTATAGCACTACCCAAGACTAGAGAACAATGGTTTGATTTTGGAGTGTCCTTCTCCTAGAAGAGCTGCTTACCATAGCTAAAGAGTCTCTTCTACCCTTACCAAGAGGAAAGTAGCCACTGAACAATTACATTGCCGTAGTAACCCCTTGGGTGAAGAAGAATTGTTTAGTAATCTCAGTGTTGTCAGGTGTATGAGGACAGAGGAGAATCTGTAAAGAATAGGCCAGACTATTCGATGTCTGTGTAGGCAAAGGGAAAGAACCGTAACCAGAGAGAAGGATCCAATATGGTACTGTCTGGCCAGTCAAAGGACCCCCTAACTTTCTAGCGGTAGTATCTCAACGGGCGGCTGGTGCCATTAGTGTCTGCAACCTTACCATCCTTGTGAACTAAGGTTGGGGGGGTTTGGGGGAGCCTATAGGTCTATTTGCTGAGTCATCAGCAGCCACTGCCACTGCCTGGCCCTCCCTGATCCTAAATGGGTTGCTGTGGCCTGATTGGTTCGAGTCCCGCTCAAACTCGTTAGTGCCATTAGTGTCTGTAACCTTACCATCCTTGTGAGCGAAGGTTAGGGGGTTTGGGGGAGCCTATAGGTCTATCGGCTCAGTCATCAGCAGCCACTGCCTGGCCCTCCCTGTCCTAGCTTGGGTGGAGAGTAGGCTTGGGCTCTGATCATATACTATATGGTCAGTCTCTAGGGCATTGTCCTGCTTGCTATGGCACTGTCCCTGTCCCTTGCCTCTGCCATTCATGAGCGACCTTTAAACCTTTAAGTCTTGAGTATATGTCTTGTATATGTTCGTAAATTATCCGAAATATTTTTCGGAAAACTCATAGTGTGATTATAATATACAAATGTAATAAAAATACTAATTTCTACATGTGCTTTTTCATTGGAAAAAAAATGTATGTATGAACTTGTGTGTGTGTGTGAGAGAGAGAGAGAGAGAGAGAGAGAGAGAGAGAGAGAGAGAGAGAGAGAGTTAATTTCCCCAGCAATGTTTGGTATGGCTACTCTATTGTCCCCTTTTTAATCCAACACCTAATGACCAAATATAACCACCATGTGTTTGAAAAAAAAAAAACTAAAATCTAAATAAAAATAGACCTACTTCAATACACTGAATAAAACGAACGTGGGCGGAATAAATATACATGGGTCTAAAGAAAATTTTCAGACGGACTGCTACGTTAAGTAAGCAGAAAGAACATGCTTGACATTTACTGCAACGTTGCAGTGGAGAAAAAAAAAAAAGATAAGCCTAAGGAACTTGAAAATCGTGGGGGAAAATATCGTCTCCTGTATTAATAACGGGTTCCTTTCTGTTACAGAACTTATTCAGTTATATTTAATTTATTTAAATAGATTATCGGACTAAATACTAGTTGAGCAACTAGATATCAAAGTAGGCCTTAAATGGTTCTACACACTATATATATATATATATATACACACACACACACACACACACATATATATATATATATATATATACATATATATATATATATATACATATATATATATAATATATATATGTGTGTGTGTGTGTTTCTACTAATAGACTGGATCTCAAATTAACAATTAACACAATGATCACGAGCATACTCACACTCAAACTATTGCACACACACACACACAAGCAACAAAATCTAATGTCGGTCAGGCACATATGTCACCTTATATCTTGTTCTTAACTTCTAGTTTGAGATCAGCAGTCCAGTTAAAGAAGGAAATACATCTTCATGGTATATTCCCCCTTTTTTGGACCATGGGGGCTATCACGAGTAGGCCTATATGTATACACATAACCATAACCAGTAATGTTACGTATATTTACATATACGTATGTATTCATACATACATGAAATAAGGATATTTTTCACATAAATAGATTCCTAACTCCTCTATAACAACAACAACAACAACAGCAACAACAATAATAATAATAATCCCATAAATGCTAGACCCATTTTTATTTCAATTGTCCATTCCTTCTCTTGTAGTTTATTTATTTCCTTATTTGCTCACTGTGCTATTTTTTCCTGTTTCCTTTGGCTTATAGCATCTTGCCATTCAAACTAGGGTTGTAGCTTTGCTAATAATAATAATAATAATAATAATAATAATAATAATAATAATAGACCTATAACCACATCAACAGAAAGATATATTGAATTCAACACAATAAATAGATTTTTTATATGAACGATAATAATAAGAGACCCACAAAATCATCAACATGAAGATATATTCAAACCAAGACATAAAAATATGGATTTTTTTTTTTTGCATATGGTCGATATATAAATAACGTTATTCATATAAAACCTGACTTAGGAGATCAGCGAAACATACAAGGTTAAGAGAGAGAGAGAGAGAGAGAGAGAGAGAGAGAGAGAGAGAGAGAAGTTATAATACAAGGTAGAGAGAGAGACCGAGTAGTCATAATACAAGAGAGAGAGAGAGAGAGAGAGAGAGAGAGAGAGAGAGAGAGAGAGAGAGAGAGAGAGAGAGAGAAGTTATAATACAAGGTAGAGAGAGAGACCGAGTAGTCATAATACAAGAGAGAGAGAGAGAGAGAGAGAGAGAGAGAGAGAGAGAGAGAGAGAGAGTCATAATACAAGGTAGAGAGACCGAGTAGTCATAATACAAGAGAGAGAGAGAGAGAGAGAGAGAGAGAGAGAGAGACCGAGTAGTCATAATACAAGGTAGAGAGAGAGAGAGACCGAGTAGTCATAATACAAGGGAGAGAGAGAGAGAGAAATAATACAAGGTAGGGAGAGAGAGAGAGAGAAATAATACAAGGTAGAGAGAGAGAGAGAGAGAGAGAGAGAGAGAGAGAGAGAGAGAGAGAGAGAGAGTAGTCATACAAGGTAGGGGGAGAGAGACAGAGAAGTAGTCATACAAGGGGAGAGAGAGAGAGAGAGAGAGAGAGAGAGAGAGAGATACATCACCAGCGTAATCATTCGTTCCCCTCAGACCTTCCCTCTGCGCAAACGTTTGGCAAGACGGGGAAATTACGGTTATTCGAATGCGCCTAAAACGTTAATCTACAATACCTTAATCATCCAAACGTTCAATTGATATAAAAGCAATAATAATAATTAATAAAAGCATAAATATCGATAACCGATTGGTTATACTTAGGGGAAAAAAGGGGGCGGTTCAAGAAATGGCTCCCTATTTTAAGTCAAAACGTATGGAAACGTTCTATGGGTATTATCTATGGTAGAAAAGGTAAATATGTTTGAGATTAACACTTACTGTGTACATTATCCACGTCCATATTTAAAGGCAGGCCTTATATCTGATCTGTTTATAGACAAGCCGCGACCTTAACACGCCGACACACATTCACCAACTGACTGCAGACTAAAACCGAGAGCTACTCTTATAGCTCAATTTTGGTCAGTGGGTTTCTCGATATTTTCCTTTTGGTATCGTTCACGTTCTAGATTTCAATTTATCTGTTGGAAAATTCGTTCTAAAAGGTAATAAATAATCTTTATTTAATATAATCGATCCATTTCATCAAATACAATTAATTTACTTAAATCTATTTATTCAACGGAAGCCTTAAATTTGGTAAAAAGTCGTTCAACGCTATTTTGAAACTAGAACGAAACGCAGTGGGAAATCGTTCGTGGGTTTCTCGATATTTTCCTTTAGTATCGTTCGCCAAGGTTATAACAATTTATTCACGTTGAAAAATTCGTTCTAAAGATAATAAATAATCTTTATTTAATACAATCGATCCATTACATTAAATAAAAACCATTTATTTAAATCTATTTATTCAACGGAAGCCTTAAATTTGGTAAGAAATCGTTCAACGCTAATTTGAAACATGAACGAAACACAGTGGGAAATCGTTCGACCCTTGGCACCCCACGCAGGGTTGCCAGGTTTTCCAATATTAAAAGGCCAACGTCTGATCAACTGCAGCTTTAAAAGGCCAACCTAATAGAAAAAGTCCGAAAATATAGCATTTAAGGCTAACCAATTTAAAAAAGGCCAAATTTAGGTATTTAGCACGAAAAAAGGGACAAATTTAGAGGGCTTTTTAGCCTAAAAAAAGGCCAACCTGGCAACCCTGACCCCACGGTCGCGTAGCTTGCGTGACAACTAGTTCTTATGTACAAGCACCATAAGGCCCAACACCAGGGTTGCCAGGTTGGCCTTTTTCTTGCCAGAAATCTCCAAAATTGTCCTTTTTTCGTGCTAGACACCTAATTTTGGCCTTTTTGAAATTGGTTAGTCTTAAATGATATATTTTCGGCCTTTTTTTTACAATTAGGTTGGCCTTTTAAAGCTCCAGTTAATCAGACGTTGGCCTTTTCTCATTTGGAAAACCTGGCAACCCTGGCCAACACTTGCTGACAGCCTCCGTTTTCTCTTGCATGCAATACTAGGCCCAAGATGTCCACGCCATAAGACTACCACAGGCAAAACTGCGGTCAATACAGCTTGTGTTCACTTTAGTTCTTTTAAATAATCCAAACTAATTAAAAAAAATTGAAGCGGTATTTCACATTTATTAGATATTCCATCCTCATCGTTATGTAAAGCTACGGAACGCCAGAAAATATCAATATTTGAAATATCAGGGTTCGAATTTAGCTTGGAGTACTATTCACGCCCCTGGAAATTCGTAGCACTTTTTTTTTCCTTTTTTTCAAAAACATAAGTCGCGGCCAAGCATAAATATTTGGCCAGGAGGAAGTTGCAAGCAGGGAGTCAATGGTGTTGCAAGCGGCGACGCAAAATATAGGCTTAAGTGGCAACTCGTTCCTTTAGAGGTTTGATGGCTCCGTTCTCTGTGATAATCGCTTCCGCTAGATTTTCTATATTTTTTGTACTTGTGATATTGATAGACAATATATTAAATTGTGCGATATTTTCCATATTATGGTCTTTAATTACGAGTTTGGGTCTCTCTCTCTCTCTCTCTCTCTCTCTCTCTCTCTCTCTCTCTCTCTCTCTCTCTCTCATATGCCAGTATGGTAGGCCTATAATGTATCAAATTTATAATCTTAAACCACATGAACTTATGAAGATATTAAAGATAGAGTACAATCTCTCTCTCTCTCTCTCTCTCTCTCTCTCTCTCTCTCTCTCTCTCTCATATGCCAGTATGGTAGGCCTATAATGTATCAAATTGATCATTTTAAACCACATGAACTTATGAATATGTTGAAGATAGAGTACAATCTCTCTCTCTCTCTCTCTCTCTCTCTCTCTCTCTCTCTCTCTCTCTCTCTCTCTCTCTCATGCCAGTATGGTAGGCCTATAATGTATCAAATTGATCATTTTAAACCACATGAACTTATGAATATGTTGAAGATAGAGTACAATCTCTCTCTCTCTCTCTCTCTCTCTCTCTCTCTCTCTCTCTCTCTCTCTCTCATGCCAGTATGGTAGGCCTATAATGTATCAAATTGATCATTTTAAACCACATGAACTTATAAATATCTTGAAGATGAAATCAAATCTCTCTCTCTCTCTCTCTCTCTCTCTCTCTCTCTCTCGCCAGTATGGTAGGCCTATAATGTATCAAATTGATAATTTTAAACCACATGAACTTATGAATATCTTGAATATGAAATAAAATCTCTCTCTCTCTCTCTCTCTCTCTCTCTCTCTCTCTCAACGAAGTACCCGGCCCATATGGAATAGGAAGTACGATACTGTTAACAATCTAGAAAATCACATTGTTAAGAAAATATAATTTCACTTTTTGTTGATAAAGTTCTTGTTACATTACTACTTTCGCCATTACCTTGCATCATAATCTCCCTAGACCGAGGCGGTTTAATCCAAAATGTAAACTGGTGTAAACTGGTGTCAAAATGTAAACGGGATAATATCCATATACGGAGTAACATCCAATCATCTCATAAAAAGTTCTGTAATGTTTTAATTTTGCTTTAATTTGCTTAATAGTATGAATAATTAACTAGGCACTAGGTTGGCCAGGGCAACAGCCACCCGTTGAGATACTACTGCTAGCATTATTAGGTACTTTGACTGGCCATACAGTACTATATTTGATCCCTTTTACTGGTTACGGCTAATTTTTCTTTCTCCCAAACACACATACCGAATACTGCGGCCTATTTTTTCCACATTCTCCTCTGTCCTCATACACCTGATAACACTGAGATTACCAAACATTTCTTCACTGATTGTTCATTGGCTACTTTCCTCTTGGTAAGAGAAGACACTCTTTGGCTATGGCAAGCAGCTCGTCTAGGACACTCCAAAATCAAACTATTGTTCTCTAGTCTTAGGGTAGTGCCATGGCCTCTGTACCATGGTCTTGCATTGTCTTGGGTTAGGGTAGAAGAGGCTTTTTAGTTATGGCAAGCAGCTATTCTAGAAGGGCACTCCAAAATCAAACTATTGTACTCTATTTTTGGGTAGTGCCATGGCCACTGTACCATGGTCTGGCATTATCTTGGGTTAGGGATCTCTTGCTTGAGGGTACATTCAGCACGCTAAACTATCTTATTTCTCTTCCCTGTATTTTTAAGCTTTCATAATTCATATATGAAATATCTGATTTATTGTTGTTGCCCGTTCTCAAAATATTCTATTTTAATTGTTCATTACTTTTCTTGTAGTTTATTCATTGTGAGCCAAGGAATAGGGGATTTGGGGAGCCAATAGGTCTACCTGCTGAGTCATCAGCAGCCATTGCCTGACTCTCACTTTCCCTAGCTTAGATGGAGAGGTGGCTTGGGCCGCTGATCAAATATGTATATGGATAGTCTCTAGTGCATTGTCCTGCTATGGCATTGTCACTGTCCGTTGCCTCTGCCAATCATGGCAGAAGAGTAAACGGACAAGAATTGTGTTCAGATAAATGTCACGTTGCTTAGTGTGGATTCTCTGGTGTCTGGCACAGAAAAAACATGATAATTAAAAAGAGATTTAACAATATTATCACTTGAACCTTCTGTCACTGAGGCCAGAATAAGTAGAAGGACAGAGAGAACATCAGGCATTCCTCTGAGCTTAGATTAAAGCTAGATTCTCGAATGATTGTCACGAATTTGTCCAATTGGATAGGCTTGTTTACGGTAGGCGATACTCAAAATGCGATTTCAGTACTGTGTATAGTAAAACTGTAAGAATCAGATACTGAAATTAGTCAACTACTGTTATATAGGCTACGGTTTACTGTAATGTTATTCTGATTGTAACTTCCCAGAAACTATCAACTATCTTTTGATCGTTTCTATTTGTGTGTGTATATGTGTGTGTGTGTGTGTGTATGTGTGTGTGTTTTATGTGAGGTGCGGTCGTCTACAATTGAAGGCTGTTCTATGATTTAGAAATATTATACTCATATCAGGTGATTGAGAACGCTGGCCTGAAACATCGACCCCACATAGAAGTGGGAAAAGATGCAGACAAGGAAGATCTTCATATCAGGTGATTGAAAACTGTTCTATGATTTAGAAATATTATTCTAATATCAGGTGATGGAAAATTGTTCTACGATTTAGAAATATTATTATAATATCAGGTGATTGAAAACTGTTCTCATCAGAAATATTATTCTAATATCAGGTGAATGGAAACTGTTAAATGATTTAGAAATATTATTCTCATATCAGGTGATTGAAAACTGTTCTATCATTTAAAAATTCGATCTTCATATCAGCTAGGTGACCGAATATTTTGTCTTGTATGAAATAAATCGTATTAAGACTGACCAAAATTTGAACGAGCTTCGTTTATTTTCCACTTGGATTATATTATGTTGAATTCGGTTTGTTGGATTTTACGCATTAATGAAAATTTTAATTTGATCTATTATTTGTGTATTGATTCAAAAGCTCAAGATAGAGACGACTGGCGAAATCTTACCGAGACCCTTTGCGTCAATAGGCGTAGGGGGAGATGATGATGATGATGATGATGATTTGTGTGTTGAGTCCATTTAATAATCAGGCTAACGTCTTTATTATTATTATTATTATTATTATTATTATTATTATTATTATTACTATCCAAGCTACAACCCTAGTTGGAAAAGCAAGATGCTATAAGCCCAGGGGCCCCAATAGGGAAAAATAGCTTAGTGAGGAAAGGAAATAAGGAAATAAATAAATGAAGAGAACAAATTAACAATAAATCATTCTAAAAAAGGCAACAACGTCAAAACAGATATGTCATATATAAATTATTAACAACGTCAAAAACAAATATGTCCTATATAAACTATAAAAAGACTCATGTCCGCCTGGTCAAAAAAAAAAAAAAGCATTTGCTGCAACTTTGAACTTTTGAAGTTCTACCGATTCAACTACCCGATTAGGAAGTTCATTCCACAACTTGATAACAGCTGGAATAAAACTTCTAGAGTACTGCGTAGTATTGAGCCTCAGGATGGAGAAGGCCTGGCTATTAGAATTAACTGCTTGCCTAGTATTACGAAATTATATATTAAGATACTCGAAAATCAAACCATTGTTCTCTGATCTTGGATAATGCCTTAACCTCCGTACCATGGTCTATCACTGTCTTGGGGTATTTCTCTTGCTTGAGGGTACACTCGGGCACACTATTTTATCTTATTCCTCTTCCTCTTATTTTTTTTATGTTATAGTTTATATATGAAAGATTCATTTTAATATTGCTACTGTTCTTAAAATATTTTATCTTAATTGTTAATTAATTCTCTTGTAGTTTCCTCATTTCCTTTCCTCACCCGGCTATTTTCCCTGTTGGAGCCCTAGGGCTTATAGCAACCTGCTTTTCCAACTAGGGTTGTTGCTTAGCAAGTAATAATAAAGAATAATATCATAAGAGTCCACAAGACATTTCCTCTCTTCAGACAAATTGTGTGGCAAATGTGAACCAATTTAAGGTTTAAAGGTCGCTTATGAGTAGCAGAGGCAAGGGGCAGGGCAATGCCCTAGAGATTGACCATATATAAATAAGATCAAAGCACAATCCCTTTAGCCATTAAACTAGGACCAGGGAGGGCCAGGCAATGGCTGGTGATGACTCACCATGTAGACCCATAGTCTCCCCACAACCTCCCATCCTTAGCTCACAAGGATGGTGAGGTTGCAGACACTAAAGGAACTAACGAGCTTGCGCGGGACTTGAAAGTATTTGCTAAAAGTACTGTAATGTCATATTCAAAAAGGCTTTAAAGACCATTCATGAATGGCAGAGGCAAGGGAAAGTAACAGTGCCCTAGCTAATAGGATAATACCCTAGATACTGACCTTATATACATATGATCAGCACCCAAGCCACTCTCCACCCAAGCTAGGAGAGGGGAGGGCCAGGCAATGGCTGCTAATGACTCGGCAGGTAGACCTATAGTCTCCCCCAACATCCCATCCTTAGCTCACAAGGATAGTAAGGTTGCAGACAATACTAGAAAGTATCAACCTTGAGCAGATAGGTAGGCAGGAACGTTTCCAAAAGAAGACATAGCATAATGTCTTCACCCGTATTTGCATCACGTTTATTGGGGAAGGATATATACATTTTTTTCATTAGATAGGCTACACAAAGACAAAACAAAACCTTGAAGGATGAGGAAGAATTGGAGGCTGCATATACAAAATGTGTTCACAGAGATCACGTAACACAACCTATTATTTCTCTCTTCAGTTATTATTATTATTATTATTATTATTATTATTATTATTATTATTATTATTATTATTATTATTACTTGCTAAGCTACAACCAAAGTTGGAAAAGCAGGAGGCATTAAGCCCAAGGGCTTCAACAGTGAAAATAGCCCAGTGAGGAAAGGAAATAAGGAAACATAGAATTATGTTCTTGAGTGTACCTTCAAGCAAGAGAAATATAGAACAGTGTACCAGAATGTACTTTCAAGCAAGAGAACTATAGAAAAGTGTATCAGAATGTACTTTGAAGCAAGAAAACTATAGAACAGTGTACCAGAATGTACTTTGAAGCAAGAGAACTGTAGAACAGTGTACCAGAATGTACTTTCAAGCAAGAGAACTGTAGAACAGTGTACCAGAATGTACTTTCAAGCAAGAGAACTGTAGAACAGTGTACCAGAATGTACTTTCAAGCAAGAGAACTGTAGAACAGTGTACCAGAATGTACTTTCAAGCAAGAGAACTGTAGAACAGTGTACCAGAATGTACTTTCAAGCAAGAGAACTATAGAACAGTGTATCAGAATGTACTTTCAACCAAGAGAACTATAGAACAGTATACCAGAATGTACTTTCAAGCAAGAGAACTATAGAACAGTATACCAGAATGTACTTTCAAGCAAGAGAACTATAGAACAGTGTACCAGAATGTATTTTGAAGTAAGATAACTATAGAACAGTGTACCAGAATGTACTTTCAAGCAAGAGAACTATAGAACAGTGTACCAGAATGTATTTTGAAGTAAGATAACTATAGAACAGTGTACCAGAATGTACTTTCAAGCAAGAGAACTATAGAACAGTATACCAGAATGTACTTTCAAGCAAGAGAACTATAGAACAGTGTACCAGAATGTATTTTGAAGTAAGATAACTATAGAACAGTATACCAGAATGTACTTTCAAGCAAGAGAACTATAGAACAGTGTACCAGAATGTATTTTGAAGTAAGATAACTATAGAACAGTGTACCAGAATGTACTTTCAAGTAAGAGAACTATAGAACAGTATACCAGAATGTACTTTCAAGCAAGAGAACTATAGAACAGTGTACCAGAATGTACTTTCAAGCAAGAGAACTATAGAACAGTATACCAGAATGTACTTTCAAGCAAGAGAACTAAAAGAACAGTGTACCAGAATGTATTTTGAAGTATGATAACTATAGAACAGTGTACCAGAATGTACTTTCAAGCAAGAGAACTATAGAACAGTGTACCATAATGTACTTTCAAGCAAGAGAACTGTAGAACAGTGTACCAGAATGTACTTTCAAGCAAGAGAACTATAGAACAGTGTACCAGAATGTACTTTCAAGCAAGAGAACTATAGAACAGTGTATCAGAATATACTTTCAAGCAAGAGAACTATAGAACAGTGTATCAGAATGTACTTTCAAGCAAGAGAACTATAGAACAGTGTACCAGAATGTACCTTCAAGCAAGAGAACTATAGAACAGTGTACCAGAATGTACTTTCAAGCAAGAGAACTATAGAACAGTGTACCAGAATGTACTTTCAAGCAAGAGAACTATAGAACAGTGTACCAGAATGTACTTTCAAGCAAGAGAACTATAGAACAGTGTACCAGAATGTACTTTCAAGCAAGAGAACTATAGAAAATTGTACCAGAATGTACTTTCAAGAGAACTATAGAACAGTGTACCAGAATGTACTTTCAAGCAAGAGAACTATAGAACAGCGTACCAGAATGTACTTTCAAGCAAGAGAACTATAGAACAGTGTACCAGAATGTACTTTCAAGCAAGAGAACTGTAGAACAGCGTACCAGAATGTACTTTCAAGCAAGAGAACTGTAGAACAGCGTACCAGAATGTACTTTCAAGCAAGAGAACTGTAGAACAGCGTACCAGAATGTACTTTCAAGCAAGAGAACTGTAGAACAGCGTACCAGAATGTACTTTCAAGCAAGAGAACTGTAGAACAGCGTACCAGAATGTACTTTCAAGCAAGAGAACTGTAGAAAAGCGTACCAGAATGTACTTTCAAGCAAGAGAACTGTAGAACAGCGTACCAGAATGTACTTTCAAGCAAGAGAACTATAGAACAGTGTACCAGAATGTACTTTCAAGCAAGAGAACTGTAGAACAGTGTACCAGAATGTACTTTCAAGAAAGAGAACTGTACTTTCAAGCAAGAGAACTATAGAACAGTGTACCAGAATGTGCTTTCAAGCAAGAGAACTAACCAACATCCAGTTTACTCTGCACTACCTCAAGGTCTCAACGCAAGCCATAGTAGCCTTGTCTTTTTGCATCCTGATGCCAACCTTTGACCCCAAGTAAACTACGTCTGTGTCAACTTTAATGACGGGCAAGAAAAACCGTTTTAATAACCTTGCATTAAGACCAGAAAAGCCGCTAGAATGCTAAGCAGACTTTTCATCCATGGCCTTTTGACATACGGGTCTGAGATGAATAATTGAATGTTTGGGTGTATATTAAGCGCATAGCTTTAGACGATAATGAATAACGGTAAGGTCTCCTTTCTTGGAAACTGTGATTAAAGCAAGGAAAGTAATATTTGCAGTTTGTGCAAATATTAGTTTAGGATATATATTACTACCTTAGCTTCAGACGGTAAAGAATAAAACCCACATTATCCACATAGCTTCGACTTAGTTCCTCTCTCACAATATTGTAATTACGTGGAATGGTTCAGTGGTTATACAGTGATTATGAGAATGATTTTACAAAAGCTGTAATAGGAACAATGAAATATTTGTTTTTGACGTTGTTAATAGTTTATATATGACATATCTCTTTTGACATTACTTTTTTTAGAATGATTTATTGTTAATTTGTTCTCTTCAGTTATTTATTTCCTTATATCCTTTCCTCACTGGGCTATTTTTCCCTATTGGAGCCCCTGGGCTTATGGCATCTTGCTTTTCCAATTAGGGTTGTAGCTTGGATAGTAATAATAATAATAATATACATTCAAAATCAAATAAAAAGTACTGTAATTCAAATTGGAATTGAGTGAAAGATTGAAAAAAGCAAACCAGACAATGGCTAGGTTAAGTAAAATTTGGAAATCAAATCGCCTGAAATTACATATAAAAATCAGACTATATATCAGTTTAGTGAGATCGGTGTTACAGTATGGACATGAGTCGTGATATGGCAATGTAATAATCTCCAATAGATTTAGTAAATTCGAGAACAAAGCCCTCAGAAGGATACTGTGAGTTAAATGGCAGAAACTATAAGAGAGATTACTCGAGTGCCATATGTGGATAAGATCATGATGAGGGGTAGATGGAGATGGTTTGAGCATGCTCTTCCAACTCCCCAAGAGAGATTAGTTCACCAAACGTTTTACAGGGCTCCACAAGGCACTAGAGGAGTTGGAAGACCCAGGCTTACATGGATGAGGACTATGAAGCGTGAAGTAGGAGATGATGAATGGAGAAGTATTGATTTAAAAGCTCGAGATAGAGACGACTGGCGAAATCTAAACTCAGCCAGATACTAAGTTTGACTTTCTTTCAAAATTCTCTTTTAATTTGATTTTTTACTAATCTTAACATTTTTTACTCAGTAGCCTACTGCTGTAAGTGTCAGTCTTTTCAAAGCTCTACACTTTTAGCTATCACAGGCACATAATTATTATTCTTTACTTCGCCATTATGTAATAAAGAGAAAATGTCTTGATATTATTATTATTATTATTATTTTATCATTATCATTATTATTATTATTATTATTATTATAATTGCTATAATTATTATCATTTGCTAAGCTACAACCCTATACTCAATTTCTTTTAATGAGGCGCATTTGTACCGACTCGCAGTGGTGCCCTTTTAGCTCGGAAAAGTTTCCTGCTCTCTGATTGGTCAGAATTATCCTGTCCTAACCAATCAGCGATCAGAAATTTTTCAGAGCTAATAGGGCACCCCTGCGAGTCGGTGCAAATCTGCCTCGCTAAAAATAATTGACTATAGTTAGAAAAGCAGAATGCTATAAACCCAGGGGCCCTAAAAGGGAAAATAGCAGTGAGGGAAGGAAACAAGGAAAAATAAAATATTTTAAGAACTGTAACATTGAAATAAATATTTTCTAAATAAACTATAAAAGCTTTAAAAAAAATAAGAGGAAGAGAAATTAGATAGAATAGTGTGCCCCAGTGTACCCTCAAGCAAGAGAACTCTAACCCCAGACAGTGGAATATCATAGTACAGAGGCTATGGCACTATTTCATCCTTCATACATTAAGGATATTATTTTATCGAAACCATGGCCCCGTGCTGGAGGACGGCAAGTCAAGATACGTTTAAAGGCCACTAATGAATGACAGAGACAACGGGTAGTGACACTACCCTAGGGACTGACCAAATATCATATGATCAGCGCCCAAGCTAGGACCAGGGAGGGCCAGGTAATGGCCGCTGATGACTCAGCGGGTAGAGCTATAGTCTCCCATAAAACCCCCAATCCTTAGCTCACAAAGATGCTAAGGTCGCAGACGCTAAAGGAACTAACGAGTTTGAGCGGGACTCGAATCCCCTTCTGGTGATCACCAGGCAGAGACGTTACCAATAAGGCCACGATAACGTTGTTCATTATAAGAAGATTTATTAGAATGTATTGATAAATGTATTTCGGTTTTTAAACTTTCATTCCTTGCAGTGTGCCAATTATCTGAAGCTCCTGTCATATATAAGATTTTTTTTGTTTTCAAACATGTCGAATGCCAAATATCCGAAACCACTGTCATAACACTTACTTTCGCACTATGGCTAAACTAAATGAAGATATGAGAAGAAGTGAATTTGCTGTTTAGATTGCTTCAACTAGACAGTTTGCACTTGAAGGTTTAAATGCCACTCATGAATCAGTGGCAAGGGACAGTAACATTGCCCTATCGAGCAGGACAAAGCCCTGGAGACTGACCATATTATATATGAGCAGCGCCGAAGAATCTCTCCATCCAATAATAATAATAATAATAATAATAATAATAATAATAATAATAATAATAATAAGAATAGGGAAGTGGGGAATATGGGGAAAGGAAGAGTTCCCCTGGATACAATCCAGTTTAGAGCTCAAAGGCAGGTATTCGGGATGGGAAAGATTAAGTAAATAGGGAGAAAGAGAAGTAAAATAAAAGAGAGGGGCAGACCCTCTTGCGATATTAGGGAATTGGTATTATTATTTTAGTCATTATATATCTCAGCTAGAACCACGGAGGGCCAGGCAATGGCTGCTGATGACTCAGCAGGTAGACCTAGAGGCTCCCCAAACCCCGTATCCGTAGCTCAACATGATGGGGAGGTTACAGCGACCAAAGGAACTAACGAATTTCAGTGGGACTAACATCCCAGGCTGGCAATCACCGGGCAAGGACGCTACCAACAGGCCACCACAACCCTTTAGGTAAACGACCTCCAAAACTTCATAATTAAAGTTTATATAAAACTTGAACACTCCCTTGAATTATAAAATCTAGTAGCACAAAGATGAACTTTAACAAATAATATAATCCTACTGAAAACATGAAACATGAAGCCCTTAACCCTTAAATTTCTTAAACCAAGCAATAGTTTCATAGCAGTAACTACCTAGAGATTTTCAAGTACAGCAATCTTGAAGGACAGTCGAGGTGCCAATGAAAAGAATTTTGTCAATAGATTTCCCATGAAATCTCAATCCCCCTGGATGAAAGTCAGGAAACATTCAAGTAAAATATAGAGTTAAATCAGCACCAATTAACAATCATAGAAGCTTAATCTCAATGATAAAACCTAATTTGTATAGCATTAAAATACCCAGTACGGATGCTTGCTTTTGAATCAAATTAAAAATATCCGATACAACTGGGATTCCCTTAAGTTTAAATATGAATGGAGTCGGTAAGAACTCACTCTTTAAAAGCCACTGTCTTAATTGATACAAAAAGACTGGCAGGTTATAAGGTACCCCTTCCCCCCTTCTCCATTCAAACTCGGATAGTTGAATAGGTTGAACTTCAAAAGTTCAAACTTGCAGCAAATGTTTTTAGGTTGAACAGGCTGACATAAGTCTTTGTATAGTTTATACGTGAAATATCTGTTTTGATGATGTTACTGTTTTTAAAATATTTCATTGTTATTTTTTATAGCATTTATTAATTTCCTTATTTTTTTCTCTCACTGGGCTATTTTTCTATGTTGGAGCCCTTGGGCGTATATCATCTTGCTTTTCCAACTATGGTTGTAGCTTGGTTAGTAATAATAATAATGAACGAGGTATAATGCTCTTGCTTGAGGGTACCCTCGGGCACACTCTTCTATCTAGTTTCTCTTCCTCTTATTTTGTTGAAGTGCTTATAGTTTAAATAGGAAATATTTATTTTAATATTGTTACTATTCTTAAAATATTTTATTTTTCCTTATTTCCTTTCCTCACTGGGCTATTTTCCCTGGTGTTGTCCCTGGTCTTATAGCATCCTGCTTTTCCAACTAGGGTTGTAGCTTAGCATTTATTAATAATAATAATAATAATAATAATAATAATAATAATAATAATAATAATAATAATAATACTGGACAGAGTCAGCCAATATACTTTAGTTACCAGTTAAATAGAGACACCTTCGTTTTCTAATAAGGATAAATATCATAGAAAATAAGCTTTAATGGTATACTATTGTATTCATCTTAGTCGATGGTAACTGGAAAATATTGAAATACAATTGTAATAACAATTATCATTATTATTATTATTATCATTAGTATAATTAGCTAAGCTACAACCCTAGTTAAAAAAAAGCAGGATGGTATAAGCTCAAGGCCCCCCCCTAAAAAAATAGCCCAGTGAGGTAAGGAAATAAGGAAATCAATAATCTATTTGAGAAGAAATGAGTAATTAAAATAAACACAAAACCATTTGCTGCAAGTTTGAGCTTTGTTGTTGCACCATTATTCGTCGAAAGGAGATAGATATGATTTAACATAGCACTTCAATTTGTATTGTGGTGATAAAACCAAATATAAGAGAGATATTTGGTCACCATTTAAAACCAACAAATACGAGACAGTAGAATCCAGTAGGCATTTCACTAAGAATTACTCTACCGAACAACATAATTGAATACAGAAAATATTCGAGAAATATACAATTTTATGAGGAAACATTGTGCCAATGTAATCAGTAGTTAATAATCTTTTTAAAAAAACGGATGCAATGAAAAAAATAAAAGCAATTAAAAGTATTAACTATTTTTTTAACTGAAAACTCGAGGCAAAACACATCGATGAATATAAATTAAACATTTCCAACATTCTTTGAGTGAAATATAAATTGATTCGAAGGAAAATAGTTGACAATAGTCTTTTACAAGACTTTTTTTCTGTAACATCGCCATTTAAATCTATCTTCGTCTACCTCTACCATGTTGTGACTTAGTCTACTCAAGGGTAAGACAGGTTCAAAATTATATCCCCTGTTGTATGCAGGCTACATTCTTTATAATGATCATATTTATTAGTAAAATAATTTAAATGTGATGAATATTAAACGGAAGCAGATGAGGCTGACAAAGCTATGAATTTAGGGAATGGTTATGGTGTAAGTAACACTCAGAATTATTAATGAAATCTCCAGGGAGGCAAAGAAGATGAGGCATATACCAATCAAAAAAGAGGCAGAAGAGGAAAAAAGAAAGCATTGGATGGAACACTTTAGAAGTTATGAATAGGAGATACGAAGGGAATAATTAGATTGATATACCTGAAGCTGATGAAGACCTTGATGTGCCCATGAATGCTTTCAGTGTGTTTGAAATCGAAGCTATAATTAAAAAAACTCAAGAGATGGAGAGCCCCTGGATACGATGGAATAACTGCCGAGATGATATTGGCCGAAAATTAAGTAACCCCTGGAATACTTACAAGCTTATTTTGTAGAATGTGGCATAAAGAGGAAAAACCTGATGAATGGGAGTTAAGAGTTGGTGAAAATGGAAAAAAAAAAGATCTGACTGATTGCAATTATTACAGAGGCATAACACTTACGTCAGTTGTCATGAAAATATATAGTATGCTCATTCTAAAGAGACTAGAGAGAAAATTTGAGGAAAAGCTGAGACATGAACAAGCTGGATTTAGAAAAGGTAGAAGTTGTACTGACCAAATTCTCATTTTAAAACATGTGGTATAGCAATGCGTAGAATATAGAAATCCATTTTTGATAGCATTTGTGGGCTATAAAAAAGCCTTTGATAGTGTACACCGGCCGATTTTGTGGAGAGTCCTACGTTATTACGGAGTTCCTCTTAAATATGTACATTTGATTAAGCCTGTTCCTGACCATAGCAAATGCAAAATTAATGTTAGTTGAGTCCTATCAAATTAATTTCCAGAGAACAGCAGAGTACTCCAAGGGAATGTGTTGTCACCTATGTTGTATATCCTCCTCATGGATTTTGTAATGCATAGAGCAGTTGGGGATGGTGGAGAAGTATTGAACTGGATTGGTAATAGGACATTAGCTGACCTAGAGTATGCTGATGAAGCTGACCTTATCAATAGAACACCACAGGATTTCCAAAGTTAGCTTATCAGAATGTATGAAATATCACATGAGGTTGGGTTCAAGATAAATAAAAGAAAGACAGAGACGATTAGAACGGAATATGCAATGGAAGATGATATATCATTAGAAAGTGAAAGGATTAATGAGGTAGAATAATTTGAACATTTAGAAACTCTGATCTCCAATACAGGGTCTTTAGAATTAAGAGTTTAGAGAAAGATTGAAAAAAGCAAATCAGATAATGGCTACATTAAGTAAAACATGGAAATCAAATAGCCAGAAATTACATAAAAAAAATCAGGCTTTCAGTATATCAGTTTAGTGAGATCAGTGTTACAGTATGGACATGAGTCGTGGTATGACAATGGAACAATATACAACAGATTTTGTAGATTTGAGAACAAAGCCCTCAGAAGAATATTGGGAGTTAAATGAAAGGACAGGATTATAAATGAAACTATAAGAAAGATTACTCGAGTGCCATATGGGGATGAGATCAAGGTGAGGGGTAGATGGAGATGGTTTGGCCATGCTCTTCGCACTTCCCAGGATAGATTAGCACACCAAAATTTTAACTTGGCTCCACAAGGCACTAGAAGAGTTGGAAGACTCAGGCCACCATGGCTGAGGACTATGAAACGTGAAGTAAGAGATGATGAATGGAAAAGTGTTCAATTAAAACTTCAAGATAGAGCGAAGTATATATACATATGTGTATATATATATATATATATATATATATATATATATATATATATATATATATATATATATATCGGTATATGTTTATATATACTGTACATGTATCTATCTATATAAATATAAATATATATATACATACATATATATAAATATAGCCTACATATATTTCTATACCTAAATAATACTCTCTCTCTCTCTCTCTCTCTCTCTCTCTCTCTCTCTCTCTCTCTCTCTCTCTCTCTCTCTCTCTCTCTCTCTCTGTGAGTGAC
>NC_090755.1:84567196-84572196 GCF_036898095.1 Palaemon carinicauda
GTCTGTGCGCGCGCGTGTACAAATGTATCCATCTCTTTCTCTTAGCTATCTCTCTCTCTGTCTCTTCTCTCTCGTTGGTCACTTGAATCCAATTCTGGCTGATGGTCTCTCCAAGTTTAAATTCAGACCGACGTCCTTGATAGACTCCCGACATGTTAAACTGATGTCACAGACGAAGATGCAAAGACCTCAACTCGGGTCGAGACAAGGGGACAGGTATCATCTCTCTCTCTCTCTCTCTCTCTCTCTTTCTCTCTCTCTCTCTCTCTCTCTCTCTCTCTCTCTCTCTCTCTCTCTCTGAATCCCCTAGCGTCAGTGATGAGAACTAACTCTGTCTGATCTTTATCCTTTCCTAATCGGAGATGTTCTAGGCTCCAAGCTAGAGTACCGTTATAAAACAAGAGTAACGCCAACCTCTGAACAGGGCGCCATTTTGTATCCAACAGCCAGCAGGATGGCTCTTTCGATCCCTTATCCGTTGCCACTTACGAGGTCATAGACGTTGGTTTTGTTAGTTTGTTATTTTGTGCTATTCTTGTTTATAGCTTTTCAAGGCATTGGATGTACTGAAGGGTTGTTGTGGTGGTTTATTGGAAACATCCCTTCCTGGGAATCTGCAGAACTGGGGTTCGAGTCCCGCTCAAGCTCGATAGTTTCTTGTAGTGTCTGCAACCTCACCATCCTTGTGAGCTAAGGATTGAGGGTTTTTGGAGAGCCTATGTACCCCATTGAGTCATCAGCAGCCATTACCTAGGCCTCCCTGGTTCAGCTTAGGTGGAGAGGGGGCTTGGGCGGTGATCATATGTCTATATGGTCAGTCTCTAGGGCATTGTCTTGCTAGCTAGGGCAGTGAAACTGTCCCTTGCCTCTGCCTTTCATGAGTGGCCTTTAAACTTTTAAGGGCGATATATGTTCTATCAGATTTATTTTTTTATTTTTTTATTATTATAACCACGTAGGATTTTAAAGGTTATGGAGAATCATGCAAAACGACGAATAAATATATGTTAAAGAGCAATATGATAAAGCCTGTGGATTTTCTATTTATAGAATTTTATAAGGTTTCAAGTTGCTCTTGTTTTTAATGCCCCTTTAGACTTTGACTTCACTGTTCCAATTATTTTGCATTATCAGGATGTATATTTTCAGCAAAAAAAAAAAAAGGAAAAAAAAAAAAACAAGAATTTCGTGCGTTATTGCAATAGTTATTAGTATAACTTTCACCCTGTTCGTAATACTAGGCATGCAGTTAATTCTAATTGTCAGACCTTCTCCACCATGAAGCTTAATACTACACAGTATTCTAGAAGTTTTATTCCAGCTGTGACCAAGTTATGGAGGGATCTTCCTAATCGGTTAGTTGAATGGGTATAACTTCAAAAGTTTAAAATTGCAGCAAACGTTTATTTAGGCTGACACAAGTTTCTCTTTATAGTTTATCAATGAAAGATCTCTTATAATGTTGTTACTGTTCTTAAAATATTTAGTTTTGATAGTTTATTACTTTTCATGTAGTTTATTCAATTCCTTATTTCCTTTCCTCACTGGGCTATTTTACCATGTTGGAACTCTTCGGCTCATAGCATCCTGCTTTTCCAACCAGGGTTGCAGCTTTTCTAGTAATAATGATAGTAATTATACGCTTGTTCAGGAAATGAATTTGTAAATCAAGTGATGTTCAAAAAAAAAAAAAAAACTGATGAATAATGAATAATCAGTAAATTGGGCATTAAAACACCGGAAGTAACTTACGTGTATTGGTAGGCTTTGATCTCGTGATTAAATATTGGTATTAAAACATCTATTTCAAAGAGTTCATTAATTGTTAGGTTACATCAAGTAATTGGGTCAATTATCCAACGGGATTTCACACAATTTTTTTTTCTGAATCTTCTTCTTTTTTTTTTTTTTTTTTTTTTTTTTTTTTTTTTTCGTAACGCAATTTTTCTTTTTCGTTGTAATTAATAAAATTAAAACGATTCTACTTATTTTGAGTTACATTTCAAACTAGAAGGACACTCAGTAGAGCACAGACCTCCGCCGCGGCAGCTTATTTCTCGACCATATAGTCTACCTTGACCTTTGACCTTATCATGTATTAAATGGTGTGGATTCCCATACACTCAAATATGAACCAAATTTGAAGTCTCTGTGACAACGATGTCCAAACTTATGGCTGATTACGTGAATTGGACATTTAGCTTGACCTTTGACCTTAACCTTCTAGAATTTCATCATTTCCAGCTTTTTACATAATAGTTAATCCCTGCAAGTTTCATCACTTTACAATTAAAATTGTGACCAGGAAGCTGTTCACAAACAAACACACACACAAACAAACACGCACAGGGGCGAAAACATAACCTCCTTCCAACTTCGTTGACGAAGGTAATAAACAGATCACCTATTGTTTTTCAAAACATTCAAAGATTTATAAAAAAAAAAATTTACAATCTTCCACAACATTTCAAATCTTTCCTCAGTCCGGTTATTATTATTATTATTATTATTATTATTATTATTATTATTATTATTAGCCAAGCTACAACCCTAGTTGGAAAAGCAAGATGCTATAACGTTTGTTATCGTCATTTTTCGGTACATTTATATTGTGGTGTTAAATATAGCTGGTTATTCTATACTAGTGTACGCAACCCGTCACAAATGACGGCTAGATATTTAGATAGATATGCACACACGCACACATCGAGTTTCAACACTTCCCACCCCTCCCCATTTCCAGTTTGGGCAATTTGTGGGAGATTGATGGTTCCGAGTGGTTGATATATATACATATATGTATATATATACAGTATATATATATATATATATATATATATATATATATATATATATATATGCATGTATATGTGTATATATACACATAAATATATATGATAAATTTTGCACATTTGGACGTGTTTTTCATATTCAAATAAGCCATATATTTTTTTATACACTTGGCTAAGTGGTTAAGTCACTGTCTATACAAGTTTGCGCGACCAAGGTTCGACTCCCGGCCTGTCACAAGCTCTTGTCTTTGTGTAATTTCGCCTGGAGCTCTTATCCCGAGGTCGTTAAGAGAATCCAGACAATATATAAAAAATATATGGCTTATTTGAATACACACACAGAGCTCTTGTCTTTGTGTGATTTCGCCTGGAGCTCTGATCCCGAGGTCGTTAAGAGAATCCAGACAATATATAAAAAATATATGGCTTATTTGAATACACACACAGAGCTTTTGTCTTTGTGTGATTTCGCCTGGAGCTCTGATCCCGAGGTCGTTAAGAGAATCCAGACAATATATAAAAAATATATGGCTTATTTGAATACACACACAGAGCTCTTGTCTTTGTGTAATTTCGCCTGGAGCTCTGATCCCGAGGTCGTTAAGAGAATCCAGACAATATATAAAAAATATATGGCTTATTTGAATACACACCCAGAGCTCTTGTCTTTGTGTGATTTCGACTGGGGCTCTGATCCCGAGGTCGTTAAGTGAATCCAGACATTAATGTGTCAAAAACATTTGGCTTATTTGAATATATATATATATATATATATATATATATATATATATATATATATATATATATATATTACTACTACTACTACTACTACTACTAGCAGTACTCAAAAACGTCGTATTGCTCCCAGCTATGACTTCTAGTAGTTGAATTTTCATATGCATTTATTCTAAAATTAATCGAAATTAAGTCAGCTGATTCCTGAAACCCATGACAACCAACTCTCCTGCGAACAGCAGCAGGCAGCAGAAGCCTCAGGCATCTAAAGTTCCCTTAGCAGACTGCCCATAACTCAAGTTTGATTTTAAGTTAACTTAATCGAGCGCTTGAAGCTTCGTTTAAGCATTGAACTTAGCTGGCTCTAACTTTGGTGGCGCTTTGTTTAGTGACTTGACCAGTGATGGCGATTTTCGTTCGTGGAGGGATTACAGTTAATCTAATTTGCATAGGCCTAATTTTAATTTGTTACTACCGCTAACGAAGTTAGAAGGAGGTTATGTTTTCGCCCCTGTTTGTGTGTGTGTGTGTTTGTTTGTGAACAGCTCCCGGCGATTTCGTTCGTGGAGGGATTACAATTAATCTAATTTGCATAGGCCTAATTTTAATATGTTACCTCCGCCAACGAAGTTGGAAGGAGGTTATGTGTTCGTCCCTGTTTGTGTGTATGTGTGTGTTTGTTTGTGAACAGCTCCCGGCGATTTCCGTTCGTGGAGGGATTACAATTAATCTAATTTGCATAGGCCTAATTTTAATATGTTACCTCCGCCAACGAAGTTGGAAGGAGGTTATGTGTTCGTCCCTGTTTGTGTGTGTTGTGTGTTTGTTTGTGAACAGCTTTCTGGCCAGAATTTTAATCGTAGAGTAATGAAACTTGCCGAAGTTAGAAGGAGGTTATGTTTTTGTCCCTGTTTGTGTTTGTTTGTGAACAGCTTCCTGGCTACAATTTTAATCGTAGAGTAATAAAACTTGCTGAAGTTGGAAGGAGGTTATGTTTTCGTCCCTGTTTGTGTGTATGTGTTTGTGTTTGTTTGTGAACAGCTTCCTGGCCAGAATTTTAATCGTAGAGTAATGAAAGTTGCAGGGATAAACTGTTACGTAAAAAGCTAGATGTTATTGAATTTTGGAAGGTCAAGGTCAAAGGTCAAGGTCACGGTTAAGCAGAATGTCCAATTCTGGTAATCAGCCATAAGTTTGGACGTTTCCAATAGGCCACCACAACCCTTGAAATTAGTATATATATATATATATAAATATATATATATATATATATATATATATATATATATATATCGTTTATTTATATCATTTCCTTTCCTCACTGGGCTATTTTTCCCTGTTGGAGCTCTTGGGCTTGTAGCATCTTGCTTTTCCAACTAAGATTGTAGCTTAGCTAGTAATAATATATATATATATATATATATATATATATATATATATATATATATATATATATATATCGTTTATTTATTT
>NC_090755.1:84576411-84581411 GCF_036898095.1 Palaemon carinicauda
TGAAAAACATCAATTGTGACCAAAATACGTTGTGAAAAAAATTCATTATGATGAAAATAGCAGGTATTGGAAATTTATCCATTGTGGGAAAGATATTTATTGTAAATAGAATATTCATTGTAAAAAGAATATTCATTGTGAAAAAAACATCCATTGTGATAAATATCCGTTGTAAAAAAAAAAAATATTGTGGAAAAAAAACTCATTGTGAAAAAAATCATTGTGAAAAAAATTGATTGTAAAAAAACTCATTGTGAAGAAATTAATTGTGAAAATAAAAATTGTGAAAAACATCAATTGTGACCAAAATACGTTGTGAAAAAAATTCATTATGATGAAAATAGCAGGTATTGGAAATTTATCCATTGTGGGAAAGATATTTATTGTAAATAGAATATTCATTGTAAAAAGAATATTCATTGTGAAAAAAACATCCATTGTGATAAATATCCGTTGTAAAAAAAAAAAATATTGTGGAAAAAAAACTCATTGTGAAAAAAATCATTGTGAAAAAAATTGATTGTAAAAAACTCATTGTGAAGAAATTAATTGTGAAAATAAAAATTGTGAAAAACCATCAATTGTGACCAAAATACGTTGTGAAAAAAATTCATTATGATGAAAATAGCAGGTATTGGAAATTTATCCATTGTGGGAAAGATATTTATTGTGATAAAAAAAAACATTTATTGTGGGAAAAAAATCATTGTTATAAAAAACAGCAGTTGTTGAAAATTTATTCATTGTGGAAAAGACTTTTATTGTAGAAAAATTATTTGTGAAAACCTCTATTTTGATCAAAATCCATTGTGAAAAAACATTCCTTGTGAAAAAAAAGCATCCATTGTTAAGAAAAACTCATTGTGAAAAAATCATTGTGAATAAAATCATTGTGAAAAAACTCCATTGTAAAAAAATTCATTGTGAAAAAAAACTCATTGTGAAAATAAAACTCATTGTGAAAAACATCAATTGTGACCAAAATACGTTGTGAAAAAATTTATTGTGGAAAAAAACATTCATTGTGAAAAAAAATCTGTTGTGAAAAGAAAAATTTTTTTGCGAAAAAAAAACATTCATTGCATAAAGGCATTCATTGTGAAGACACATTCATTGTGACCAAAAATCTGTTGTGAGAAAAACATTCATTGAAAAAAGCATTCGTGATAAAAATCCGTTGTGAAAAAAAATTCTCTGAGAAAATATATTCATTGTATAAAAACATTTCTTTGAAAACATTCTTTATGACAAGAACCCGTTGTGAAAATAATTCTTGTGAAAAAACATTAATTGTGAAAAAGCATTCATTGTATAAAAAAATTCATTGTAAAAACATTCATTGTGACAAGAACCCGTTGTGAAAATAATCATTGTGAAAAAAACAGTCATTGTGAAAAAACATTAATTGCGAAAAAGCATTCATTGTGAAGAAAACATTGTGAAAAAATTCGTAGTGAGAAAACATTCATAGTGAAAAAGTCCATTTAAAATAATTCTTATGAAAAATCATTGTAGAAAAATTCATTGTGAAAAGCCATCCTCTGATATATCATAAAATGCTACATTATTGTATGTTTAGTGTAGATAGGGATGGAATAGATAACATGGTGTCCATGTGTAGCCCAGGCCCGTATAACGAAATTTTCAATTTGAAACTTGAAGCGAATGTTTTTAAGTCTCTATAGTCTATATATGAAAGATATAATTTAATGTTACTGATCTGAAAATATTTTATATTCATTTTTTCTCTTGTAGTATATTTATTTCCTCATTTTCTCTCTTCATTGGGCTATTTTTCCATTTTCCCCATTTTCTCCAACAGGGAAAATAGTCCAGTGAGGAAAGTAAACAAGGAAAAATGAAATATTTTAAGAACAGTAACCACATTGAAATAATTCCTTATAAACTATAAAAACTTTAACAAATCAAGAGGAAGAGAAATAAGATAGAATAGTGTGCCCGAGTGTACCCCCAAGCAAGAGATCATAGGGATGTACGGTCAGTCTCTAGGAGATTGTCCTGCTAGGGCATAATCACTATCTCTTGCCTCTGCCATTCATGAGCTACCTTTAAACCTTTATTCTTTGAGTGGAAATACCTTAACGTGGTGGAAAGATTTGCGTATCGCCATGATCAGTAAAGCTGTACTAGTCAGGGCCACCCATACTAGGTTGGCTTGCTGTAAGCGATCAGACGAAAATCTCCCACCTTCACCAATCCTCAGTGGCCAACGCGGTGATGAAAATGGCCAAACGCAGACATGAATGTGATATCTGAGGCCTTTATCCTGCAGTGGACTAGTAATTTGTTGTTGTTGTTGTTGTTGTTACTTGAAAGGGATTTGCAGGTTAATTCCACTATGGTTATTTAATGATCGTCTGTCATTAACCAAAGTGTTATTATCTAATTAAATAACATTAAATCTAAGTGATTGGTGATTGCATGACGCAGAAATTGCTGCAAATTACCAAGTTTATGATAGTCTTGTGGCGTAACCAGTGATTTGAGCCGTGATTGGTGGATGCCGTGACGTCATTCTCTGATTCATTCCCGATTGGGCTATGGTTGTGACGTCATTCTCTGATTCACTCCTGATTGGACGAATGCTGTGACGTCATTCACCGATTCACTCCTGATTGGACGATTGTTGTGACGTCATTCTCTGATTCATTCCTGATTGGATGAAGGCTGTGATGTCAATCGAGTGGGAAATCCACAAATTGGTGGTATAATTATGGCGATTTATTTCGTATTTTAGAGAGAGAGAGAGAGAGAGAGAGAGAGAGAGAGAGAGAGAGAAAATCTTCCATATATAGTAAAGAGAAGTCTCTCTCTCTCTCTCTCTCTCTCTCTGTATATATTATATATATATATGTATGTATATATATATATATATATATATATTATATATATACACTTCATATACATTTTTGTCAAACGTATGACTACTCTGTCTCTCCCCGTCCTTCGGGTAGTGGGGAGAGGAAGCAGTCATACCTTAGTGAGAGGTGGGGTATCCCGAGGGGTACACTCGAATACCACAATCTCCCACAAATTGCCGAAACTGCCGTGTTGTAGTTAGGAAAAGGGAATGGGTTGCTAAGGGTTGAATATATGTGTATGCCTATATGTTCGTGTGTGTGTGTGTGTATCTATCTAAATATATATATACGTCATTTTTGACGGGTCGCGTACACTAGTTTATGTATATTCATTCTTGCGCTTACACGGTAATATTTTGCTCGACTTCGTTTGAAAAAAAAAGAATTATCGTACATCATATGAATTAGTTTTCAAGACATCACGTCGGTCGAAGCCCTCTCCACTCTCACTCTCCCTCTCACTTTCCCACTCTCTTTCCCTCTTCCTCTCCCTCTCCCTCTACCTCTCCCTCTACCTCTCCCTCTCTCTCTCTCTCGCTCTCTCCATTTTTACCATAACTCACTGAAAGTTAATTTAAACTTATTTCGTCTCCTACCAACTAAATCTCTAGGTCTATACGTGGGTTGCCAGAAACTTCCATTTTTCTCCTGTCTTAATTAGATATCGTTAATTGTCCAGTGTCGTTACTGTTTTAATTGTTTGCTTTAATTGTTTATTATTTCTCATATCGTTTATTTATCGCCTTATATCCTTTCCTCACTGGGTTATTTTTCCCCGTTGAAGCTCTTTGGCTTGTAGCATCTTGCTTTTCCAACTAGGGTTGTAATTTAGTTTGTAATAATAATAATGTATATATATGTATGGGATTTTGTATATATATGTATATATATATATATATATATGTAAGTATGTATATGTGTATATATATATATGTATATATATTTATATATATATATATATATATACAGTATATATATA
This sequence comes from Palaemon carinicauda, assembly GCF_036898095.1. NCBI lineage: Eukaryota > Metazoa > Arthropoda > Malacostraca > Decapoda > Palaemonidae > Palaemon > Palaemon carinicauda. The sequence goes on from NC_090755.1 coordinate 84,580,273, forward strand.
TATATATATATATATGTATGTGTGGCTGTTTGTGTGTGTGTGTAATTTATTACAGTAGACTGAATCATAACCAGCAGTACACAACATGTTTGTTTACTCTGCAACCTACTGCAGTTCGTGCTTTAGAGACAATACATATCCCTTCAAACGACTCACTTCCCATCAATGACATCATAAATCTATTTATAGAACGCACCCAATAGATTACACCCGCTTTAGACGAACGAGAATAGATCATAAAATGCGTATTTACTGTAAATTGGTCGCGAGCTGTATAGCCTATGGATAAACAACGCCTTTCCCCTATATATAACTCTCTACTATCGTGCCTGAGAGGATTACTACCACTATAAAGAAGCAGCCATTGTTTACTATACGGTTGGTCACAGTTCCTGATGTTAAACACCCTTATTTACTATACGGTGTCACAGTTCCTGATGTGGGTGGAGTACCGCTCGCTCTCGTGTTAACGCCAGCCTTGTGTGTGCCTGATGAGACCAGTTAGCTTATGTGGTCTTTCTTGTTAATTTGCTATTTTTATTTGTTTATTTATTCATATGCTAGTGTATGCGACCTGGCAAAATGACGGGTAAATATTTATCTATGCACACGCACGCACACACATTCAATCCTTCCCATCCCCCTCTCCCTTTCATAATTGCAATATGCTAGTTTGGGCAATTTGTGGGAGATTGTTGCTTTACGAGTGGTTGGGGTTCACCGTTGTGAGGAATATATATATATATATATATATATGTATATATATATATATATATATATAGGTAAATAGATAGGTATAGTTATATATATATGCACACACACAATATATATTATATATATATACTATATATATTATGCATATATATACACTGTATATATATATATATATATATATGGATATAGATATAGATATGGATATAGATATGGATATGGACATATATGTGGATATGGATATAGATGTAGATATAGATATAGATAAAGAGATGGAGATAGACAGAGATAGAGTGATATAGGCATAGATCTTTCAAAGAAAATCATGGAGATAGAGAGATAGAGAGATATAGATATAGATCTTTCAAATAAAGTTAGAATAACCATTAAGAAATCTTTATACATCTTTCAAAGAAAGATAGAAGAGA
>NC_090755.1:84591411-84603911 GCF_036898095.1 Palaemon carinicauda
CCTCACTGGCTATTTTCCCTGTTGGAGCCCCTGGGCTTATAGCATCCTGTATTTTTTATTCTTTTCTTTCCTCACTGGGCTATTTTCCCTGTTGGAGCCCCTGGGCTTATAGCATCCTGTATTTTTTATTTTTCCTTTCCTCACTGGGCTATTTTTTCCTGTTGGAGCCCCTGGCTTATAGCATCCTGTATTTTTTATATTTTCCTTTCCTCACTGGGCTATTTTCCCTGTTGGAGCCCCTGGGTTTATAGCATCCTGCTTTTCCAACTAGGGTTGTAGCTTCTTAAAATATTTTATACTTTATTTTTTCCTTTCCTCACTGGGCTATTTTCCCTGTTGAGCCCCTGGGCTTATAGCATCCTGCTTTTCCAACTAGGGTTGTAGCTTCTTAAAATATTTTATTTCCTCACTGGGCTATTTTCCCTGTTGGAGCCTCTGTGCATATAGCATCCTGCTTTCCAACTAGGGTTGTAGCTTCTTAAAAATATTTCATTTTTTATTTTTTCCTTTCCTCGCTGGGCTATTATCCCTGTTGGAGCCCCTGGGCTTATAGCATCCTGCTTTTCCAACTAGGATTGTAGCTTCTTAAAATATTTTATTCTTTATTTTTTCCTTTCCTCAATGGGCTATTTTCCCGGTTGGAGCCCCTGGGCTTTTAGCATCTTGCTTTTCCAACTAGGGTTGTAGCTTAGCAAGTAATAATAATAATAATGATAATAATATTACAATCACTTGCTATGATATCATTGCTCGTTTGAAGGTTTTAAAGTCCGCTCATGAATGGCAGAAGCAAGGGACAATGACATCCCCCTATCAAGCAGGACAATGTCCTAGAGACTGACCATATATACCATATGATCTTCGCTCAAGGACCCTCTCCATCCAAGCAGGGACAAGGGAGGGCCAGGCAAGGGCTGCTGATGACTCAGCAGATATACCTGTAGGGTCCCCCCCCTATCCTCAGCTCACAAGGTTGGTGAGGTTGCAGCGATCAAAGGAACTAACAGGGACGTTACCTCATCAGCTTCCATAACCCCAATAGATTATAGTTGCTCATTTGAATGGGATTTTGTCTACTTCGGTTACATATAAATCTCTGGCTTGATTTTGTATTTTGCTGTATCTATAGTCCATTTCTTTTAGCGCGTCATATTTGCACCGACTCGCAACGGTGCCCTTTTAGCTCGGAAAAGTTTCCTGGTCGCCGATTGGTTAGAGTTATTTTGTCCAACCAATCAGCGATCAGAAAACTTTTCCGAGCTAAAAGGGCCCCCGCTGCGAGTCGGTGCAAATATGACTCGCTAAAAGAAATGGACTATAGTATTTTACCAAAACTTCAGAACTGCGTTATGTACTGTTAAAAATGTACGTTAAAAAACGGTAAATGCCTGGCAACATTTATCCCAGGATTTTCGCTGTTTTGAAACGGATATATTGACGTAAGAAACGTTTATCTGGGCTCCACAAGGCACTAGAAGAGTTAGAAGATCCAGGCCTACATGGCTGAAGACTATGAAGAATTTATCCCAGGATTTTTCACCGTTTTAAAAACGGATATATTGACGTAAGAAACGTTCAGCTGGTCTCCACAAGGCACTAGAAGACCAAGGTCTACATGGCTGAGGACTATGAAGCGTGAAGTGGGAGATGATGAAAGGAGAAGTATTGAATTTAAAGCTCAAGATAGAGACGACTGGCGAAATCTAACCGAAGCCCTTTGTGTCAATAGTGTAGGAGGACGTGATGATGGTGATGATATTGACGTAAAGGGGCGATATTACGGTCACCAAACCGTAAAAGATAATTACAAAGTATGGTAAAATTACGGTCTCCTGTATTTTACTGAAATACAGCCTAGAACAGTTATTTTTACGGAGAATTTCCGATTAAAATTACCGTTTTTATTAAGTGTAGTTTTGTTACATTTTTATACTAGTATTGTGGGGTAAAAATTACGGTCGCCTGTATTTCACTGAAATACGGGTGAGAACAGTATCTTTTTACGAAGAATTTCCCATTAAAATTACGGGTATTTTTTAAACTGTAGTTTTGTTACTTTTTTATAATATACTAATTTTTTTTAATGAGGCGCATTTGCTCCGACTCGCAGCGGTGCCATTTTAGCTCGGAAAAGTTTCCCCTGATCGCTTGATTGGTTAGAGTCATCTTTTCCAATCAATCAGCGATAAGGAAACTTTTCCGAGCTAAAAGGGCACACCGCTGCGAGTCAATGCAAATGCGCCTCATTAAAAAGAATTGACTATAGTATTGTGTTGCCCGTAGCGAAACTTTCAAGTTAGATACATATACACAATGGCTATTATGATTTTGATTGAATGTATATACACAAAACCGTCTATTCAACTTTGGTTGTTTTTGTAAAATGAAGTTGCAATTGATAACATGTCTTTTATCTTTTTTAATTGGAAAGAAAGGAAATAGAGATGGATGGATTTGTAAAGAATACGATGATAAACTAGGAAGGGGAATAGGGAAAGAAGAGGGACATGAATGGAGAACAGGAGGGATAAGAATAAGGAAAGAGGAAGGAGAATAATAACAAGAAAAGGAGACCTGGTGATAAACTAGGAAGGGGAATAGAAAAAGAGGAGGGAGAAGAATGGAGAAACAAGAAGGATTAAGAATAGTTAAAGAGGTAGGAGAATAATAACAAGAAAAGGAAACCTTGTGATAAACTAGGAAGGGGAATAGAAAAAAGAGAAGGGAGATGAATGGAGAAACAAGATGAATTAAGAATAGGGAAAGAGGTAGGAGAATAATAACAAGAAAAGGAGACCTCGTGATAAACTAGAAAGGGGAATAGAAAAGAGGAGGGAGATGAATGGAGTAACAAGAGGGATAAGAATAGGGATAGAAGTGGAGAATATTAACAATAATAGCAGATATGATGATAAATTAGGAAGAAGAATAGTGAAAGAGGAGGGAGAAGAATGGAGAAAACAAGATGAATTAAGAATAGGGATAGAGGCGGAGAATAATAAGTATAGCAGATACGATAATAAACTAGAAAGAAGAAGAGTGAACGAGGAAAGAACAAATAGAGAAAGAGGGGGGTGATAAGAATAAGGAAAAAAGTGTAGAATAATAACAATAATAGCTGACACGATGATAAACTAGGAAGAAGAGTGAACGAGGAGGGAGAAAAATAGAGATAGAGAGGGGTGATATGAATAGGAAAGAAGCAGAGAATAATTATAATAGTAGAATTAATGATAAACTAGGAAGAAGAATAGGGAGAGGAGAGGTAACAATAGATAAAGAGGTGGGAGAATAATAACGAGAATAGCAGACATAATGATAAACTAAGGAGAGGAATGGTGAAAGAGGAATGGAGAAGAATAGAGAGAGAAGAGAAGGATAAGAATAGAGAAAGAGAGGAGGACTAAGAATAGGGAAACAGGTGGGAGAATAATAAAAAGAACAGCAGAAACAGTGATAAACTAGGAATAATATACAAAGAGGAGGTAGAAGAACAGTGAAAGAGGAATGGAGAAGAATAGAGAGAGAAGAGAAGGGATAAGAATAGAGAAATAGAGGAGGACTAAGAATAGGGAAACAGGTGGGAGAATAATAACAAGAACAGCAGAAACAGTGATAAAGTAGGAAGAATATGGAAAGAGGAGGTAGAAGAATAGAGTAAGAGGGGAATGGAGAAGAATAGAGAGAGAAGAGAAGGGATAAGAATAGAGAAATAGAGGAGGACTAAGAATAGGGAAACAGGTGGGAGAATAATAACAAGAACAGCAGAAACAGTGATAAACTAGGAATAATATGGAAAGAGGAGGTAGAAGAATAGAGAAAGAGGGGAATGGAGAAGAATAGAGAGAGAAGAGAAGGGATAAGAATAGAGAAATAGAGGAGGACTAAGAATAGGGAAACCGGTGGTGGAATAATAGCAAGAACAGCAGAAACAGTGATAAACTAGGAAGAGTATGGAAAGAGGAGGTAGAAGAATGGAGAAAGAGGGGAGATGAACAAGAATAGAGAGAGAAGAGAAGGGATAAGAATAGAGAAATAGAGGACTAAGAATAGGGAAAAAAGGTGGGGGAATAATAGCAAGAACAGCAGAAACAGTGATAAACTAGGAAGAGTATACAAAGAGGAGTAGAAGAATAGAGAAAGAGAGGAATGGGGAAGAATAGAGAGAGAAGAGAAGGGATAAGAATAGAGAAAGAGAGGAGGACTAAGAATAGGGAAACAGGTGGGAGAATAATAACAAGAACAGCAGAAACAGTGATAAACTAGGAAGAATATGGAAAGAGAGGTAGAAGAATAGAGAAAGAGGGTAATGGAGAAGAATAGAGAAAGAGGAGAGGGATAAGAATAGAGAAAGAGAGGAGGACTAAGAATAGAGAAAAAAGGTGGGAGAATAATAACAAGAACAGCAGAAACAGTGATAAACTAGGAATAATATGGAAAGAGGAGGTAGAAGAATGGAGAAAGAGGGGAATGGCGAAGAATAGAGAGAGAAGGGATAAGAATAGAGAAATAGAGGAGGACTAAGAATAGGGAAACAGGTGGGAGAATAATAACGAGAATAGCAGAAACAGTGATAAACTAGGATAATATGGAAAGAGGAGGTAGAAGAATGGAGAAAGAGGGGAATGGAGAAGAATAGAGAAGGAGAGAAGGGATAAGAATAGAGAAATAGAGGAGGACTAAGAATAGGGAAAGAGGTGGAGCATAATAACATGAATAGCAGAAACAGTGATAAACTAGGAATAATATGGAAAGAGGAGGTAGAAGAATGGGGAAAGGGGGGAATGGGGAAGAAAAGACAAAGAACAGGGTTAAGAATAGGGAAAGAGGCGGAGAATAACAAGAATAGGCGGTCTCCTTTGTAGCAAGGGAAAATGCATTCCGGCAGATGTAAATATCGCTTTGCTAATGCAGACGGCAAGACGACGAAGGTGTTAAATGGCTGAGTTTAGACAAAAGGTTTGACGTGGGCGGAAGAAAATATATCTGGGTGGAATTTGGTCCATATGGCTGAGAATTTATTGTGGGCGTGGCTAAGAGTTTTATTTTTGGGGTGGGCGGGTGGGTGGAAGAATATTTCTTGCCTTGGAAGAAAGTAGTTTTTTGGAGAATAGAATTTTTTTTTGAGGAAATTATATTTCAGTGGGATGAAAATTGAGTATTTATTTTGGGCTGGGCTAAAAGTTTTATTTTTGGGGTGGGCGAGTGGGTGGGGGAATGTGTTTCTTGCCTTTGAGGGAAATATTTTTTTGGGAGATTAGAATATTTTTTGAGAGAGAGAGAGAGAGAGAGAGAGAGAGAGAGAGAGAGAGAGAGAGAGAGAGAGAGAGAGAGAGATAGAGAAATATTTTGAGGAAATTATATTTCAGTGGGATGAAAATTGAGTATTTATTGTGGGTGTGGCGAAGAGTTTTATTTTTGGGGTGGGCGGGTGGGTGGGAGAATGTCTCTTGCCTTGAAAGAAAATATTTTTTGGAGGATAGAATTTTTCTTGAGAGATATTTTTAGAGGAAATTATATTTCTGTGGAATGAAAATTGGCAATTTACTGTGGGCGTGGCGAAGAGTTTTATTTTGGGGTGGGCGGGTGGTTGAGAAAATGTGTCTGCATTGGAAGAAAATAATTTTTTTGAGAAAATAGATTTTTTTTTTTTTTTTTTTATTTTTTGAGCGGTAAATTTTTTGAGGAAATTATATTTCTGTGGGATGAGAATAAAGATGGGTGTGATAATAGTTATGGTTGAGAATTTATTAAATTGTTGTTTTTTTAAGTGTTTTCATATAAAAAGCCATGTGAGAATTTTTCAAAATTGTTTAAAATTGTAGTTTTTTTTTTTTTATTATTATTTTCTGTCAGATAAAACGCTATGTGGGGATTTATCAATTTGTTTAAAATTTACTTTTTTTTATTAATTTCTTGTAGGATAATAGGCTATGTAAGAATTTATCAAAATTGTCTGAAATTTTTTTGTTTTTAATTCTTGTAGGATAAAACGCTATGTGAGAATTTATGAAAACTATTTAAAATTATAGTTTTTAATTTCTTGTAGAATAAAACGCTATGTGAGAATTTATCAATTTGTTTATTTTCTGTTTTTATGTTTTATAGGATAAAACGCTATGTAAAAAGTAAGAAAAATATTGTGAGAATTTATCAAATTGTTTAAAAATTTAGTTTTTAAAGTCTTTTAGGATAAAACGCTATGTAAAAGTAAGAAGAATATTGTGAGAATTTATCAAATTGTTTAGAATTTTAGTTTTTAAAGTCTTAGGATATAAACGCTACGTAAAAGTAAGAAGAATATTGCGAGAATCTATCAAATTGTTAATTTTTTTTAAGACTTCTTAGATAAAACTCTACTTAAAAGTAAGAAGAATAATAAGGATATATAAAAATTTTATTTTTAATCTTCTCGGTTAAAACAATATGTAAAAGTAAGAACAGTGTGAGAATTTATCAAATTGTTTAAAATTCTCTTAATTTTAGTACAAAACGATATATATCAGTAAGACTAATTAAATTGAAGTAATCAACTATGTTTAAGTATCTCTCAACCCCTATCATGCCCAATAGCCACTCGGGTAGACCACACGATCAATTATTTTGAGAAGGAAGAAGACTCGGAGAATTCGGGCACTTGGACCGGGGATAGAGACGGCTCGCCATAGCCCAGGGTTGCCAGTTAGGCCTTTTTCAGGCCCCCTAAACCCCTCAGATTAGGCCTCTTTTAATAAACTGGTGGGCCTTTAGTAATATGAAGAAAAGGCAGGCCTTAAATTCTATTTATTTGACCTTTTTCTACTAAATGGTTGGCCTTTTAAAGCTTCTGTTGATTAGAAATTGGCCTTTTCTTATCTAGAAAACCTGGCAACTTTGCGCCATACCTTCTTGGACGTTGACTCTTAATTACGTTCGAGCTTCTTACCTGTTCATTTGGTGTGTTTGTTTGTTCGTATGTTTGTTGGTTGGAGAGGTTTACTGTATCACTGTTAGAGAGATTGAACTCTTGTGATTGTTGGAGTTTTATTTGGGGAAGGTTTTACTTGATTTGAGCGCTCTGTTGGAGGGGTTCAGGTTTAAAACTTCCATGTCTGTAGATTGTTGGAGTTTTATTTGGGGGTGTTTTACTTTATTTGAACTCTCTGTTGGAGAGGTTTAGGTTTGAACTCCCATGTCTTTATATTGTTGGAGATTTATTGGGGAAGGTTTTAATTGATTTGAACGCTCTGTTGGAGAGTTAGGTTGACTGTCACTGTTGGAGAGATTGAACTCTTGGGTTAGATAGTTGGAGTTTTATTGGGGAAGGTTTTACTTCATTTGAACGCTCTGGTTGTCTTCGTTAGAGAGGTGATGTTGGAGAGGTTGAACTCCTGTGTTAGATTGTTGGAGTTTTATGGGGGAGAGTTTTACTTTATTTGAACGCTCTGTTGGAGAGGTTCAGGTTTACTGAACTCTTGGGTTATATTGTTGGAGTTTTATTGGGGAAGGTTTTTATTTTTTTTTGCGAACGCTGATTTTCTATTTGCTTATTGTAGAAAGTGAGATGTGGAGAGATTGAACTCTTGTGTTAGATTGTTGGAGTTTTATTGGGAAAGGTTCTGCTTGATTTGAACGCTCTGATTGTCTGTTTGTTCGTTAGAGAGAGGGAGATGTTGGAGAAATTGAACTCTCGTGTCTGTAGATTGTTGGAGATTTATTGGGGAGAATTTTCCTTTATTTGAACGCTCTTTCGGACTGGTTTAGATTTGTTGTGTAGGTTGGAGAGATTGAACTCTCGTGTCTGTAGATTGTTGGAGTTTTATGGGGGAGACTTTTACTTTATTTGAACGCTCTGTTGGAGAGGTTTAGGTTTACTGTGTCTCTGTTGGAGAGATTGAACTCTTGGGTCATATTGTTGGAGTTTTTATTGGGGAAAGGTTTTAATCGATTTGAACGTTCTGATTGAGGGCGTTTTAAGATCATAAAATTATTTGCTGTGTCTGTTTGTTCCTTGGAGAGGTTTAGTTTACTGTGTCACTGTTGAAGAGATTAAACTCCCATGTCTTTAGATTGGTGGAGTTGTATGGCAAAAGGTTCTGCTTCATTTGAACGCTGTGATTGTCTGTTTGTTTGTTAGAGAGGTGGAGATTGAACTCTTGTGTCTGTAGATTGGTGGAGTTTTATGGAAGAAGTTTCTAATTGATTTGAACGCTCTGATTATCTGTTCGTTGGAGAGACTGAAATTCAAAGTCTGTGGATTGTTGGAGTTTTATGGGAGAAGATTTCACTTAATTTGAACGCTCTGAATATCTGTTCGTTGGAAAAATTGAACTCCCATGTCCTGTAGATTGTTGGAAATTTATGGGGTAAGGTTTTGATTTATTTGAACGTTCTGATTGAGGGCGTTTAAAAGATCAGAAAATGACTCTCTCTCTCTCTCTCTCTCTCTCTCTCTCCTCTCTCTCATACTTACACCCATGCAACGGCCATATTATTATTATTAATAATTAGTAATATCATTATTAATAATTATTTTTTTGATAATACTAATTGTTATTATTATTATTATTATTATTATTATTATTATTATTTGTATCCTTTGGGACATAGTTTAATTTTAACTTCTGTCTGATTTCCATTGTATTAATTAAATTCGTTTTATCACGCATTATTATGTTAGCCGTTGAGATACTACCGCTAGAGAGTTATGTGGTGTTTTGACTGGCCAGACAGTACTACATTGGATCCTTCTCTCTGGGTACGGTTCATTTTCCTTTTGCCTACACACACACAGACACACACACACACCGAATAGTCTGGCCTATTCTTTTACATATTCTCCTCTGCCTCATATACCTGACAACACTGAGATTACCAAACAATTCTTCTTCACCCAAGGGGTTAACTACTGTACTATGATTGTTCAGTGGCTACTTTCCTCTGGGTAAGGGTAGGAAAGACTCTTCAGCTATGGTAAGGAGCTCTTCTAGAAGGTCACTCCAAAATCAAACCTTTGTTCTCTAAACATGGGTAGTGCCATAACCTCTGTACCATAGTCTTCCACTGTCGGGTTAGAGTTCTCTTGCTTGAGGGTACACTCGGGCACTTTATTATATCTTAATTCTCCTCTTCTTGTTTTGTTAAAGTTTTTGTAGTTTATATAGGAGATATTTATTTTAATGGTGTTGCTCTTCTTAAAATATTTATTTTTCTTCGTTTCCTTTCCTCACTGAGCTATTTTCCCTGTTGGAGCCCCTGGGCTTGTAGCATCCTGCTTTTCCAACTAGGGTTTTAGATTAGCAAATAATAATAATAATAATAATAATAATAATAATGATGATGATACCGCTTTCTTTTTTTATTATTCAATATTTTTCAAAATATACTTTTAACATTTTGTTTTATTTAACAACCCTCTGATGATTTAGCTCTTTGATTGTAACTAATTTTACTCCGATTCTTTAGTTATCGACGAATGATTCAAATGAACGTCGTTTTATAATCTTGATTTTACCAATGTTTTTTATGGTCATTTCAACTACCCATAGAACAACGATTTCAGAAAAAAGTTGTATTTTTATTTTTATTTTTTTAAAATTTGCTTGAATTAATAAGTACCAGAAACCAAGAAAACAAAGTATATTTTTCATGTTTTCGTCCACATACAAATTGAACCTATCCAGTCAGATTATTATTATTATTATTATTATTATTATTATTATTATTATTATTATTATTATTATCATTATTATTATTACTTGCCAAGCTACAAACCCAATTGGGAAAAGCAGGATGCTATAATCCCAGAGGCTCCAACAGGGAATATAGCCCAGTGAGGAAAGAGAAAAAAGGAAAATGAAATATTTTAAGAAGAGTAACTTTAATATAAATATCTCCTATATAAACACCAACAGAACGAAAACAAAGCAAAAGCTTTTATAACGAATGACGCAAATCTTTTATCTTCTGTTTCCTTTGTTCAATTGTTTGGGTTTGTTTTCCAAACTCCCTTACGTGAAAAACACCTCCTTTATGTATGCTCAGCCATGAGCAGAGATTCCTGTATACAGCATGACTCACCGCTCGCTCGCCTGAAGCTTAGCTATCACCTTACGTGTATCAGAGGCCGCCTTGCTTTTGGCTCCTGGCCTAAGGTACATGCATATATGTGTATTTATACGTATATGATGCATTATGATGTAATCTGGATGCGCAGTCCTGCTCTATATGATGAAGAACAAGTGTCTGGTTATGTATATAGGGAGTATTTGGTAAACAAAAGGAGATTATGTAAATTAAAATGCCACTTTCTCTAAAACTTTTAACTTTTTTTTTTCATTGGTAATACTTGGCATGTTCAATTTAACCACTGTGTTATTTGTGGTTTAATATTCTATGTATAATTAGACATATACACACATATATATGTATATATATATATATATATATATATATATATATATAAATATGTGTATACTGTTTATGTATGTGTATATATATGTATATACTGTTTATGTATGTAAATATGTTATATATATATATAAATATATATATATATATATATATATATCCAAGTATGTATTAATATTTATTCGTGGTTATATGAGATTTAGTATAAATTCAGTTCCTTTCCTTATCCATCTGTTAAACACATGTTGGAATTTGCATTTGTGCCAAAATAAGAGTTGCGTTGTCTTGCAACATATAATCTTCATCCCCTCTTTAAGTCTATATTTTATTCCCTACTCCTAAACCTTTCTTTTTAGCCTCTATTATCTTTACCACTTATTTTACAGCGTTCTAAATTTTGCATTTTTAAATGGGAGTTTAATGCAATAATTTGAAAGAATTGTCAACTGATGTTAACTGCAGCTTCTTTGCACAATTTTAAGGTATAATTGGACGCAGAAATTCCTGTCACACGTTGTTCTGATAAATTGCACCATTCACACACCGTTACTACACGGTGAGTAACCAAAATAGTGCAGGGGAAAGATGGCAGAGGGCAGTTAGGGTGTATCCAACTTTATGTTTAAGCCTTTTGACCCTACTGGGTATATTAATTCCCTGTTTACTATACATTAGGGGATTCAGCATTATGAAGCTTCATCTGTGGTGGATAACGGGGGAGGGTGGGCTGTGTTACCCTAGCAGTACCAGCTGAACTCAGTTGAGTCCCTTGTTAGGCTGGGAGGAACGTAGAGAGTAGAGGTCCCCTTTTTTGGTTTTTGTTACATTTGTTGATGTCGGCTACCCCCCAAAATTGGGGGAAGTGCCTTGGTATATGTATGTATGTATGTACTATACATTACTGTCATTCCTCTGGGCATTCTGTGATCCGTGTTACCTAAATGTAAATGATATATCGTACAGTATGTTCAAGGAAACGGAAGTCATGAGGGAATTATTCCCTAAGCACGAGTAATTGATTGTTCAATTAATTATATTTCCGTTTAATTTCTAGCATTAATTAGTTTTTAATTTGTATTCTTTTATTAAATCTCCATCATGATCCCTGCCAAGATAAACCAGAAGTAAGGGGGCTATATGCCATCGCTTTGGTTAGGGAATTTTAAGTGGAGTTAGGAAGGGTTTACTCCGTATTAACCCCTCTAAAGACAGTAAATTCACACATGCTCATAACATGTATATATACATACTAGTGTACGCGATCTGTCAAAAATGACGGCTAGATATTTAGATATGCACTCACACGCACACCCAGATTCAACCCTTCCCACACCCTCTCCCTTTATATCCAGTCACCATGGTAGGACTATTCCCTCTCTCCTACCTGAGGGACGGTGAATGATCGAGTAGTCATATATATGGTGTATATATATATATATATATATACATACATATACACAATATATATATATATATATACATACATATACACAATATATATATATATATATATATACATATACATACATATATATATATATATAAATATATATATATATATACATATACATACATACATATATATATATATATATATACAGAGAGAGAGAGAGAGAGAGAGAGAGAGAGAGAATCTGTACTTGAACTGTCCATGTAAACGCTTGATGAGTTTCCCCAAGCAAGATGGCTACAATCTCTCTCTCTCTCTCTCTCTCTCTCTCTCTCTCTCTCTGTGACGCATCTCCCTTCCGGCATCATTATTTTTCACCCCCCTGCATTTGTTTGTCCTCCAACAATAATCCCCTGTTTCTCCCCTCACGCACTTTAGTCCACTCCTATATATCTCATGCAGGATCTCTTCCCCTCAAAAAAAACAGCCTATATTCTCTCTCTCTCTCTCTCTCTCTCTCTCTCTCTCTCTCTCTCTCTCAATTTTTTATTTGATTATATCCTTAATGTGAAGTATATTACACCTGTGTACGAGACCCCGTCCACCTATGCACATTCTCTCTCTCTCTCTCTCTCTCTCTCTCTCTCTCTCTCTCTCAATTTTTTATTTGATTATATCCTTAATGTGAAGTATATTACACCTGTGTACGAGACCCGTCCAC
>NC_090755.1:84609142-84619142 GCF_036898095.1 Palaemon carinicauda
GGCACCGCTGCGAGTCGGTGCAAATATGACTCGCTAAAAGAAATGGACTATAGTTAATATGTGTTTTTATCATAATCATAGGATTTATGTTTGCTATATATTACTTTGATTATATATGATATTTCTCATTGTGTTAGTAAGTTAGTTTAATAGTTGTAATAAAATAGCTTGCGACGTTTCCTTCCACTTGCGTCTGTTTATGGTCTTTGTGTGCTAGTCTAAACCGGTAAATTTTCTTAGCTCGTCAATTCACCGTCTTCTCTAATTTCCCCTGCCTTTTTAGCAATTGCTGTATATATATATATATATATATGTGTGTGTGTGTATATATATATATATATATATATGTATATATAGATAGATAGATAGATGGATATTATTATTATTAATATTATTATTATCGTTATTATTATTACTTGCTAAGCTACAACCCTAGTTGGAAAAGCAGGATGCTGTAAGCCCAGGGGCCCCAACATGGAAAATAACCCAGTGAGGAAGGGAAACGAGGAAAAATAAAGAGAGAGAGAGAGAGAGAGAGAGAGAGAGAGAGAGAGAGAGAGCTCTTTCCTTACATCGCCACGAAAAGATTTAAGTTACATGATGATGGACGGGTACTTAACTCGAGAAGATGAAGAAGGCTTTGGTCTTGTGTTTGGAACTTTAACAAAGCATCTGCCGGTCCCTTTGAAGGAGGCTGTAAGGGCTTTACGGCAGCGCCCCTTGGGAGTGTGATGTGCAGGATAATACTCTGAGGGAGGAAGAGGAGTCCTTCGTAGGAACATGCATTCGTTTGTTACTTAATTGAATTTTTTTTTTTTTTTTTTTTTTTTTTAGTGACAGTTTTCAAGTCTAGTGTAGGACTTGTTGGAATTAATAGATGGGAGACTCAAACAATCCTCTAATTGCCATAGCCTCCGTACCATGGTCTTCCACTTTCTTGGGTTAGAGTTCTCTTGCTTGAGGGTACACTCGGGCACACTTATTCTGTCGTATTTCTCCTCCTCTTATTTTGTTATAGTTTTTGTCATTTATATATGAAATATTTATTTTAGCGTTATTACTGTTCTTAAAATATTTCATTTTAATTGTTAATTACTTCTCTTATTTCCTTGTTTCCTTTCCTCACTGGGCTATTTTCCCTGTTTGAGTTCTTGGGCTTATAGCATCCTGCTTTTCCAACTAGGCTTGTAGTTTAGCTACTAATATTACTACTACTACTACTACCACCACCAATAATAATGATAATAATAATAATATTCATAATAATAATAATAATATTACTACTGAACGCTATTTTCCCTGTTTGAGTTCTTGGGCTTATAGCATCCTGCTTTTCCAACTAGGGTTGTAGCTTAGCAAGTACTACTACTACTACTACTACTACTACTACTACTAATAATAATAATAATGATAATAATAATAATAATAATAATAACAATGATAATAATGATAATAATAATAATAATAATATTACTACTGAACAACCCCGGCTAAGAACAGACCGTCAATGGAAGGGGAGAAATGAGCCACCCTATACAAGTAGGCGACAAAAAATACCACCTTAGATTTGGCAAATGGCAGCATCCCCATAGGAACTGTCCGCCGTTATCTCCTGACGGTAGACACTTCAGCTTCGAGAAATATGAGTCTGGGACTCTGGGGGACCGTGAGAGACCCTGTCTCCATGTCTGTTTTCCCCCCCAGAACAGTGATCTTTTTTCGTAGTACCGCCACCCTTTACAAGTAGGTGATAAACCATGAGGATTTGTGGTGATTCTTCAAGGAATGGCTGTTGGTGTGTTGTATCTACTGGTGGGAAAACGAAAGACATAAAGTGCGTTCGTAATTATTTCCCGGTCGCAATCGTATTTATTTACCCTTGTTAGGCTGGAGGAACGTAGAGAGTAGAGGTCCCCTTTTTTGTTTCGTTTCATTTGTTGATGTCGGCTACCCCCCAAAAATGGGGGAAGTGCCTTGGTATATGTATGTATGTAACAGAAGTAACGCTCTAGTAGCAACGTTCAATAGTATACAGTTACCAGAAGTAACGTTACCAGTTACCAATAGTAGTAGCAACGTTCAATTGTATTTAGTTACCAGAAGTAACGTTACCAGTTACCAATAGTAGTAGCAACGTTCAATAGTATACAGTTACCAGAAGTAACGTAACCAGTTACCAATAGTAGTAGCAACGTTCAATAGTATACAGTTACCAGAAATAACGTTACCAGTTACCAATAGTAGTAGCAACGTTCAATTGTATTCAGTTAGCAGAAGTAACGTTACCAGTTACCAATAGTAGAAGTAACGTTCAATTGTATTCAGTTAGCAGAAGTAACGTTACCAGTTACCAATAGTAGTAGCAACGTTCAATTGTATTCAGTTACCAATAGTAGTAGCAACGTTCAATAGTATACAGTTACCAGAAGTAACGTTACCAGTTACCAATAGTAGTAGCAACGTTCAATTGTATTCAGTTAGCAGAAGTAACACTACCAATAATTGTAGCAATGTTACCTTCGACATTACCGAGATGAAGGCACTATAGTCAATTTGTTTTAGCGATGCAGATTTGCACAGACTCGCAGCGGTGCCCTTTTAGCTCGGAAATGTTTCCTGATCGCTGATTGGTTGGACGAGATAATTCTAACCAATCAGCGATCAGGAAACTTTTCCGAGCTAAAAGGGCACCGCTGCGAGTCGGTGCAAATCTGCCCGACTCGCAGCGGTGCCCTTTTAGCTCGGAAATGTTTCCTGATCGCTAATTGGTTGGACGAGATAATTCTAACCAATCAGCGATCAGAAAACTTTTCCGAGCTAAAACGGCACCGCTGCGAGTCGGTGCAAATCTGCCTCGATAAAAGAAATGGACTATAGATTTACATGGTTTCAATCAATGTTGTAACTTGTGCATTGATTCATTTAAATACTTTGCAGCCATTTTTATGGTCGTAAACTCGAACCCGGTACCATAGCTATACCACCTAGGCGCCCAACCATCAACATATGCAAAGTATAATTGAAATTACAATTGGTGAACACTTAAGACAGATTTTTCATCTCTTGGTTCATTGAATCCAGAGGTCCTTACCAGCTCTCGACCCTTGTCCATTTTACTTGTGATGGCCGATGTTATAACGTCCCTGATTGGTGAACGCCAGAATGGGCTTCTAGGCCTGCTCAAACTCGTTAGTTCCTTTGGTCGCTGCAACCTCACCATCCTTGAGAGCTAAGGATGAGGGAGTTTGGGGGACCCTATAGGTCTGTCTGCTTAGTCATCAGCAGCCATTGCCTGGCCCCCCTTGGTCTCAGCTTGGGCGCTGATCATATGTATATATGGTCAGTCTCCAGGACAATGTCCTGCTTGATAGGGCAATGTCACTATCCCTTGCCTCTGTCAGTCATGAGCGGCCTCTAAGTGTCCTAACTAAGACCGGCTTGATATAAAGTCTAGATCAGTGGTTCCCAACCTGAGGGAAATTTCCCCCGGGGGGAAATTTGAAGCTACCAGGGGGGAAATAATTACACTACCTTCTCACTAAGAAAATATCAGATGCCAAAACTAGCCCTGATATTGATACACTGGTGCACAAGAAGCAGCCTCAACCTTCTCACTAATTCAATTTTGAAGTAGAAGAATAAACAAAAGTCCTTTTATTTTGCTACTAGCCGCTCTCCATATACTGGTAAACAAATAGTTACAGAGTAAAATGGATAGAGAGCGGTTAGTAACAACTAACCTCATAGCTCTATGGCTATGCGGTTAGTTGTTACTAACTGCTCTCTATCCATTTTACTCTAACTATTTGTTTATCAGTATATTTGTATAATGGAAAAATAAATTAGTAAGTCGTCACAGTGTGTTTCAACTTCTCTTTCCCTCATACACGTGAAGGGGGAAATCTGGATGGTTGAACTGGGTGCAGGGGGGGAATGACAGAAAAAAGGTTGGGAACCACTGGTCTAGATCAAACACCAACAGGTATCTTTTGAAATACAGAATATCAGTCAGTGCTATAAAGAACTACATTATAGTTTTCCAACTACCAAACTTCCGTCGCTAGTACTCACGTCATGTAAAAATAGCCAACACTTATAACACTAAGAGTCGAGGTTTTTCAGTCGTTTAAAAGACTTATTTCTGTTGTGTAGCGATGTGAACTTCAAGGCTGAGAGCGGATGTACTTTTAAGGGGGTGTACCTCATCGTTTTATTATTATTATTATTATTATTATTATTATTATTATTATTATTATTTGCTAAGCTTCAACCCTAGTTGGAAAAGCAAGATGCTATAAGCCAGGGGCCCCAACAGGGAAAACAGCCCAGTGAGGAAAGGACACAAAGAAAAAGACTTATTTCTGTTGTGTAGCGATGTGTACTTCAAGGCTGAAAGCGGGTGTACTTTTAAGAGGGTGTACCTCATTGTTTTATTATTATTATTATTATTATTATTATTACTTGCCAAGCTACAACCCTAGTTGGAAAAGCAAGATGCTATAAGCCCAGGGGCCCCAACAGGGAAAATAGCCCAGTGAGGAAAGGACACAAAGAAAAAGACTTATTTCTGTTGTGTAGCGATGTGTACTTAAAGGCTGAGAGCGGGTGTACTTTTAAGAGGGTGAGAGCGGGTGTACTTTTAAGAGGGTGTATCTCATCGTTTTATTATTATTATTATTATTATTATTATTATTAACTAAGCTACAACCCTAGTTGGAAAAGCAAGATGCTATAAACCCAGGGGCCCCAACAGGGAAAACAGCCCAGTGAGGAAAGGACACAAAGAAAAAGACTTATTTCTGTTGTGTAGCGATGTGTACTTCAAGGCTGAAAGCGGGTGTACTTTTAAGGGGGTTTATCTCATTATTATTATTATTATTATTATTATTATTAATATTATTAACTAAGCTACAACCCTAGTTGGAAAAGCAAGATGCTATAAACCCAGGGGCCCCAACATGGAAAATAGCCCTGTGAGGAAAGGACACAAAGAAGAATAAAATTCTTTAAGAACAGTAACATTTAAATATTTCCTATATAAACTATAAAAACTCTAACAAAACAAGAGGAAGAGAAACGAGACACAATAATGCGCCCTTTTACAGACTCCTCAACTCTCTTAGAAGGTTTAGTAGTTTAGATAATGCATTTCTCGTTTATTAAGAAGTAGTAGTGTGTGCTTAAGTTTTTAGATGGCCAAGGAAATGCTTATGTTAATGTTGTTACTGTTCTTAAGATATTTCATTTTTCCTCGTTTCCTTTCCTCACTGGGCTATTTTCCCTGTTGGAGTCCCTGGGCTGTTCTTAAAGAATTTTATTTTTCTTTGTGTCCTTTCCTCACTGGGCTATTTTCCCTGTTGGATTCTCTGGGCTTATTGCATCCTGCTTTTCCAACTACGGTTGTAGATAAGCAAGTAAGCCCAAGGGCTCCAACAGGGTAAAATAGCCCAGTGAGGAATGGAAACAAGGAAATAAATATATAAACTCTATGAGAGGTAATTGTTTAAGAATATGAAATATCTTAAGCTGTCATATATAAACTATGAAGAGAAACTCCGCAGCCTCCTGGCTAGTACAGTAGTAACATGCCTAGCATTCGGATAGCAGCAGATCGATCCCAGCTCGGGACCTAGAATTTTAGGCTGTTTACTGAGGAAGCCAGAGTGAGGGGTTGGGCTCGCCAGGCTGACGTTCTGGTGAGCATCTGTTCTGATGAAACTGGAACTGAAACTTTAACTTAACCTTTAACTTGTTCAACATAAAAACATTCACTGCAAGTTTGAACTTCTGAAAACAACAACGAACAATAACAAAAACAAGAAGATAATCATAGTAATAACTAGAGGGCCACTTAGTAGAGCGCAGACCTCCGCCGCCGCAGTTCATTTCGTGACATTTTGGTCGCCCTTGGCCTTGATCTTTGACCTTAACATGTATTAATTGGGGTGGATTTTCATACGCTCAAATATGAACCAAGTTTGAAATCTCTGTGACAACGATGTTCAAACGTATGGCTGATTACGTGAATTAGGCATTTTGCTTAACCTTGACCTTGACCTTTGACTTTGACCTTCCAAAATTTAATTCTTTTTAGCTTTATACACAACTGTTAATCCCTGCAAGTTTCATTACTCTACGATGGCGAGGAAGCTGTTCATAAACAAACACACACACACGCACAAACACACAACCAGAGAGTAAAACATAACCTCCTTCCAACTTCGTTGACGGAGGTATTGATAGTCACTATAATAATATTAGATAATAACATCATTAAAAATAAGGAGGATAATTATATCCGGGAAGGTATTGTTATGAGTCCAATGATTTCCTCTGAATTTCAAAGAGACCGAGTGTCTCTCTCCATTTTATGGCTGGAGGTTAATTGTGACGTCACAATCGGGGGTCCGTGTTAAAAAGGGCATGACTCATCGTGGACATTCAGTGTTTAGACGATCAGAAAATGAGATTTCGATATAATTAAAGCTTTGAGAAGCTCTGCGTGTGTTGTTATTATTATTATTATTATTATTATTATTATTATTATTATTATTATTAGCTAAGCTACAATCCTAGTTGGACAAGCAGGTTGCTATAAACTAGCTTTAGTGTGATCTTGTGAAAATGTTGCTCTTTTTCTGTCTCTTGGTGTTAATCCCTTCATTATTCTCTCTCTCTCTCTCTCTCTCTCCTTGAGTGGACTAGTAATAGCCGATATATATATATATATATACATGTGTGTTTATATAAATATATATTTATATATAAATATATATATGTATATATATTATATATATATATATATATATATGGTGGTTATGTAGGGCGTATACGCATTTACGGTAATACCTTGAAAACTAAAAGTTATATATATATATGTATATATATACATATATATATATATATTTATATATATATCTATATATATATATATATATATATTTATATATATATATATATATATATACTGGGGTGGGGGGGGGGTGGAGAGGGGTGAACGCGCACTCACCCCTGAATTTTACTGAATTATAGCTTCTGTTTGTTCAGTTTTGGCAGCTTTGAGTTGTATTAAAGACACAGTTATTTTAAGCTTCATTAAAAAAGGTGGTTTTGAAATAGCCATTTATATCATCAGTACTGCTAATATTTTTTCTATGATAAAGAATGTAATAGTTTCGGAACTAATTCGATTAATAGATTAACACTCACAGAAATGTGCACTGTGTATATATGCACACACACACACACACACACACATATATATATATATATATATTTAGATATAGATACAGATATATATACATATATATATGTATATATATATGTATATACAGTATATATATATATATATACATATATATATATATATATACTGTATATATACATACATATATATTTATATATAAATATATATATATATATATATATAATACATACTGTATATATATATATATATGAATATATACACACATATATATATATATATACTGTATATATACAGTACATATATATATATATATATAAACCGGGCTTTGTCAATACGGGAATCAAAATGGTTGTTCTATCAAACGCATTTATATCTTTATAAAGGCGATCTTTATATAACTTCCATTAGAAAATCAGTTAATCAATCAATTACTTCAAATCATAAATATTTATTATACATTTTATCAAACAAACCAATACCTTTAATGAACTGCACAAACTATAATGCTGTGTTGTGTGTATGTGTGTGTGTTTATGTGCATATATGTTTGTGGACATTTCTCTGTCTATAGTGTAATGAAAACTGATTCTAGCATTTATCGGCCTAGTTTAATGAAAACTGATTCTAGCATTTCTAGTCTAGTGTGATGAAAATTGATTCTAGCATTTCTAGGTCTAGTGTGATGAAAATTGATTCTAGCATTTCTAGGTCTAGTGTGATGAAAATTGATTCTAGCATTTATAGGTCTAGTGTAAGGAAAACCGATTCTAGCATTTATAGGTCTAGTGAAATGAAAATTGATTCTAGCATTTATAGGTCTAGTGTAAGGAAAACTGATTCTAGCATATATAGGTCTAGTGAAATGAAAATTGATTCTAGCATTTATAGGTCTAGTGTAAGGAAAATTTATTCTTGCATTTATAGGTCTAGTGTAATGAAAATTGATTCTAGCATTTCTAGGTCTAGTCTAGTGTAAGGAAAATTGATTCTAGCATTTATAGGTGTTGTGTAATGAAAACTGATTCTAGCATTTATCGGCCTAATGAATACTAATTCTAGCATTTATAGGTCTAGCCTCTAGCGTAATGAAAACTGATTCTAGCATTTATCGGCCTAATGAAAACTAATTCTAGCATTTATAGGCCTAGCCTCTAGCGTAATGAAAACTGATTCTAGCATTTATCGGCCTAATGAATACTAATTCTAGCATTTATAGGCCTAGCCTCTAGTGTAATGAAAACTGATTCTAGCATTTATAGGTCCAGTGTAGTGAAAATTGATTCTACTAAATTCTTGTTTTCTAGTTTTATAAAATATTTTAAACTATTGGGGGTTTCTATGGACTAGTTATAAAATACATTTGTGTTAGAAATTTTCACTATTTTAGGTTTTTTATGACATTTCATGTAATTTCTCAGTTTCTCGTGTTGAAATAACAAACCATAATCCAATATATTGTTATTTTTTGTTGAATTAAAGATGGTTAATTTACATTTTACCTTAATGCCTAATAAAACTTCAATTAATATTACCTATGTTTAATATCTTTGTTAATAGTAAAAAAAATCTAATTGATGTGAATATTTGCGTCACAAAAAAAAACACATTTTAACATTTCAGACACCGTTTGTGTACAGAGAGAGAGAGAGAGAGAGAGAGAGAGAGAGAGAGAGCTTTGTGCCAACTGCCCTCCATAGTGTTACCGTCTTAGCGAGCTTTCATTACTCCAAGAATTGAATGACTGTCCAAAGGGGAAATTTTAAGAATAGAGTTTTCTTATAAACTTATTGCGATGTAATTTTATCTTCATTTCAGTCAGGGATGATTGTTGCGTATTATTTAATTGTCATAGATGTTTTTTTTTAATGATAATTATCATCAATTGGTTGGTAACCGGTTTCAAGTTACGAGTGGAATACACACACAAACACACACGCACACACACACTCACGCATATATATATATATATATATGTGTGTGTATATATATACAGTATATATTGTGATTTATTTATATTTTGGTATTTTATATATATATATATATATTTGTATATATATATATATATATTTATATATATATATATATATATATATATATTTATATATATATATATATATATATATAAATATATTTATAATTATACATACTGTATATACATATATATAAATATATATACATATATATATATATATATATATATTTATATATAGTGATTTATTTATATTTTGGTATCTATTACAATTGACTGACAAATAAAATTGTATTAATTTTAATAACTAATCAGGTTAATTCTATTGGAATTAAAGCACTGGATTGTGGAAAATAATTTTATTGCATAATTTGTTTTGATTTTTATAGAATTCTTATTATTATTATTATTATTATTATTATTATTATTATTGTTATTATTATTATCATATCCTTTAATATTTTTGATTTATTATTCATTTTAAGATATTATTTACTAGTTATCATTATTATTTATTATTATCATTATCATTACTATCATCTATTTATTTTTTTATATTTGACATCATCATAACATCATGATCATTATTATAGTGATCATTTATCATTATTTGTTCAACCCAAAGCGTCATGATCGAAGAGAGAGAGAGAGAGAGAGAGAGAGAGAGAGAGAGAGGGAGAGAGAGAGAGAGAGATTTTCCTGAATTTTGTGACTCAATTTACTAACCCTGCTGCAGATGAGAGAGAGAGAGAGAGAGAGAGAGAGATTTTCCTGAATTTACTAACCCTGCTGCAGATGAGAGAGAGAGAGAGAGAGAGAGAGAG
>NC_090755.1:84624142-84639142 GCF_036898095.1 Palaemon carinicauda
ACTGTAAAATCATTTCCAGCATTGCTCCGGACTGTCTTCATATTCTTAAAGTTGTATTTATTTGTTAATTATAACAAACTGGGGAAAAATTTTCGTATATTATGAAGTTTCTCTCTCTCTAAAATCTTTTCAAGAATTTCTCCGGGGAAAAGAATGACGGTGGCGGTCTACAGTAATTCTTTCTTCCTTGAAGACATTCTGAATAATCTTTTCAAGAATTTCTCCGGGGAAAAGAAATACGCAATTTCTAGAGCTGATTCTGTTCCTCCAGATCCCCGTAGTCGAAGGCGGTCTTCAGTAATTCTTTCTTCCTTGAAGACATTCTGAAGCCGATTCAGAAACTTCTTTGAAAAACTCTAGAAGTTAAAAATAGAACTGAACGAGGGAGAGTCATCTGTATATACTGAACAATATGTTGAATATAGTGAGTTGTGGAATTTTGTTTATGCTTGCTGCTTTTCATGTAGCTAAATGGGCTCACGTTTCTACTGGGATCAAAGAACAGCAGTTAGCGTGTGAATATAACGTTATTGAACTTGAAGGACAAATAAAGAATATTCAGGACTCTATCGTGTTTAGGATGGTCTCTTGGCTACTGCCTGAGAGGACACAAAACTCCGAAGGCGGGATCATGGACGTTCCGTCTTACCCTGTGATCGGAGGATTCTGGAATTCACGGAAGAATCTTGACCGGTGTGAATTGGATGTGAGGAATCTGGAAGAAAAACTGGAAATGCTCAAGATGGATCTGAAATCTATTCCTTTGATTGGACCTTTCGTCTTCAACGCCATCACGGGAATGGAAGATACACCTCATCTGCCCAAGACGATTATGATAGGCGCATGTGTAGGCCTACCTTTGCTTTTGGGGGCAGGGTTTGTAATAAGGAAATTATTTAGCGAGCCGCGAAGGGTGGAAGCACCCACTGGACGTGTCTCTGGGGAAATGGAAACCTCTGGAAAAGATAAACGGACCGAAAATAAGGGACTTGCAGGAAAGCTGAACTTAAAAGGTAGATTGGGTAAGGTTGTAAGTATTTTGAAAAATTTCATAGTGAAATCTAAGGCCAATTTGAAAAATATTATAGTGAAGTCTAAGGCCAATGAAAAGGCCCAAGTCGAATTTGAGAATGTATTAAAGGTGAGAGATGAAATGGAGGCCAAAATGGAGATTACGAGGAATCTAATGGCTCATGTTGAAAAACTTGAGGAACAATTCCTAAGATTAAAAAAACAGCATCACGAAGATCAATTGGTGATAGAATACTTTGAAAAAGAAGTAGAACGAAGGGTTGGTTGTGAAAAGATCTTACAAGTGAATCTTCACTGTCTAAGAGCTCATGCAGAGATGCAGGAGAAAGAATTAGAAGACTTGAAGAAGATGGATTCAGGGCTACGACAAGCTCTCTGCGAGAAAGATAATGTAATTGATGCACTCAAGAAGGAAAAGGACATGACTGAAGAAAAATTGGATCTAACAGAGGCTGAAAATATTGTATTGAGAGCTAATGCAGAGATGATGAAGAAAGAATTAGAAGACTTGAAGAAGAAGGATTCAGGGCTACGACAAGCTCTCTGCGAGAAAGATAATGTAATTGATGCACTCAAGAAGCAGAAGGACTTGTCAGAAGAAAAATTGGCTATAACAAAGGCTGATATTATTGCATTGAGAGCTAATGCAGAGGTGATGAAGAAAGCATTAGAAGAGTTGGAGATGAGATATTTAGACGATCAAAATAACAAACAGGAACTATTGGAGATGCTTCACGAAGGAGTAGAAGAAATTGACAATTTGAAGTTGGAAAAGGTATCGAAAGTAACAGAGTTGGAAGGTCAAATATTTGGACTTGAAGAAAAAGTCCTAAATCTGGAAGAAGAACTGAAGAAAAAGGATTCAGGGCTACGACAAGCTCTCTGCGAGAAAGATAATGTAATTGATGCACTCAAGAAGCAGAAGGAAATGTCAGAAGAAAAATCGGCTATAAATGAGGCTTATATTATTGCATTGAGAGCTAATGCAGAGGAGATGAAGAAAGCATTAGAAGAGTTGGAGATGAGATATTTAGACGATCAAAATAACAAACAGGAACTATTGGAGATGCTTCACAAAGGAGTAGAAGAAATTGACAATTTGAAGTTGGAAAAGGTAACAAAAGTAACAGAGTTGGAAGGTCAAATATTTGGACTTGAAGAAAAAGTCCTAAATCTGGAAGAAGAACTGAAGAAAAAGGATTCAGGGCTACGACAAGCTCTCTGCGAGAAAGATAATGTAATTGATGCACTCAAGAAGCAGAAGGAAATGTCAGAAGAAAAATCGGCTATAAATGAGGCTTATATTATTGCATTGAGAGCTAATGCAGAGGAGATGAAGAAAGCATTAGAAGAGTTGGAGATGAGATATTTAGACGATCAAAATAACAAACAGGAACTATTGGAGATGCTTCACGAAGGAGTAGAAGAAATTGACAATTTGAAGTTGGAAAAGTTAACGAAAGTAACAGAGTTGGAAGGTCAAATATTTGGACTTGAAGAAAAAGTCCTAAATCTGGAAGAAGAACTGAAGAAAAAGGATTCAGGGCTACGACAAGCTCTCTGCGAGAAAGATAATGTGATTGATGCACTCAAGAAGCAGAAGGACATGTCAGAAGAAAAATTGGCTATAACAGAGGCTGATATTATTGCATTGAGAGCTAAAGCAGAGATGATGAAGAAAGCATTAGAAGAGTTGGAGATTAGATATTTAGAAGATCAATATAAAAACCAGGCACTATTGGAGATGCTTCAAAAAGGAGAAGAAGAAATTGACAATTTGAAGTTGGAAAAGGTAACAAAAGTAACAGAGTTGGAAGGTCAAATATTTGGACTTGAAGAAAAAGTCCTAAATCTGGAAGAAGAACTGAAGAAAAAGGATTCAAGGCTACGACAAGTACTCTGCGAGAAAGATAATGTAATTGATGCACTCAAGAAGCAGAAGGACATGTCAGAAGAAAAATCGGCTATAAATGAGGCTTATATTATTGCATTGAGAGCTAATGCAGAGGAGATGAAGAAAGCATTAGAAGAGTTGGAGATGAGATATTTAGACGATCAAAATAACAAACAGGAACTATTGGAGATGCTTCACAAAGGAGTAGAAGAAATTGACAATTTGAAGTTGGAAAAGGTAACAAAAGTAACAGAGTTGGAAGGTCAAATAGATACATTGGAAAAACAAGTTCAATTGGTAGTTGAAGAGAAAAAGATCTTAAAAGAAGAAATTCATCGTCAAAAGGATGAGATTGAGCTGTTGTTGGAAGCAGTTGAAGACTTTGAGAAGCGTGAGTCACTGTGCGATATAAAAATGCAAGAGTTAGGTACCAAGCTGGAAGAGTTGACGAAATATGTTGGCCTGTTGGAAGTCGAGAATGGAGCCAAGAAGGCAGAACTGAAAAAAGTGGAAGAGTTAGAAGGTGAATTGTCTGCACTTCACGAACAGGTCCTATATCTTCAAGAGCAACTGGAGCAGAAGGATTCAGAGGCAATACACTATCAGGAGGCAGAAGCAGCCATGAATATGCAGATAGCTGATCTGCAATTAGAAATATTTGGTTTACATCAAACTCTTAACTTGAAAAATACTATGATTCAAGAATTAGAGAACAAGTATTCCAGTCTCCCCAAAGAGCAACTGGAGCAGAAGGATTCAGAGGCAATACACTATCAGGAGGCAGAAGCAGCCATGAATATGCAGATAGCTGATCTGCAATTAGAAATATTTGGTTTACATCAAACTCTTAACTTGAAAAATACTATGATTCAGGAATTAGAGAACAAGTATTCCAGTCTCCCCAAAGAGCAACTGGAGCAGAAGGATTCAGAGGCAATACACTATCAGGAGGCAGAAGCAGCCATGAATTTGCAGATATCTGATCTGCAAAATGAAATATTTGGTTTACATCAAGCTCTTAACTTGAAACATACTATGATTCAGGAATTAGAGAACACGTATTCCAGTCTCCCCAAAGAATTGGCTATCGAGAAGAATGAAAATGTTAGATTGACAAAGCTAGTCTCGGACTATACCACAAAACTTGGGACTTTTAAAAATGAAATTGGTCGTCTCCAAGTTAATAATAATAAGCTTGCAACCGGCCTTAAAGGGGAGTATTATACGCGTAAAGGACTTGAGACTAGGATCAAGCACTTAAAGGAAGAAATATCACTCCTTCAAAAGAGTTTGTCTAATGGGGAAAACGGACTTAAGTCGACATTCACAGCATTAGCAGCTGAAAAATGGAAGAATGAACAGCTTTTGGTGCAGGCTATGAAGTTCAAAGACAGGGCAGTGGCATTAGAAAAACAAATTGAAACGGCTAAACAAAAGTGGTTTGCGAAAGAAAAAGAGGCAATGGAAAACTTTGGTAAACTGAGAGGGGAGAAAAAGCTTAACGAGGTACTACAGGAAGAAGTCCAAGGTTTGAAAGCCTGGATTGTAGAACTGACTGCTCAACATGAAAGATGTCGAAATGATCTAGCAGAAATCAAACGCGTGCAAGGATGCGCAAGCTCTGAAGGAAATGATGAAGAATGGAAGAGGCAAATGGATCAAGAAGAGGAAACTGATGAAAACAGTGTAGAAAACGGAAGTAAAAACAGTGTTTATGATGTATTGAGGGATGAAGAAACTGATGACATTGACGAATATCTTGATGAGCTTAAGAGACAAGCCGCAAAAAAATGGGATAAGCAAGAGTCCGGAGGTGATGAGGAACGGGAGAGCGAAAGCAGCTTCTGCCAGGAAGAATATTTAGAGAGTTTAATGGAAATGCTACACGAGAAAATTGAGGAAATTGCAGAATGTAAGAAAATGCTCCATAGAGGGGACCGGGTGGACTCCCTATTTTTACAGACAGGAAAAATGGAGGTATTAGAAAGAATTGACAAACAATTTAGAATAATCGAAGAGGAAGAGGAGAAAGGCATTGGACTACAAATATCAGAAGATGGACCTGAAATACTTGGGAAGGATAGTAAAAAATTCAACCCGACGTTAGCGAAGAAAATTATTTTCTTGGATAAGGAAAACGATCGACTTTTGAAGATAATTCATGATTTACTTATGGAATTGGAGAAAAATGAGGATTTGAGGTCTGATCTTTCAGATAGGGAGGATGAGTCATTATACCTGGATAGTGAGGGTGACTCGCCATGCTAAGAAGTATACCTAGGCTGTAAAAAAAAAAAAAAAAAAAAAAAAAAAAAAAAAAAAAAAAAAAAAAAAAAAAAAAGGAGATGGAGACCAAAACGAAGGTGGATGGACTGTATAAAGGATGACCTTCGATCAAAGGGATTAACCGGTGATGAAGTGTGGGACAGAGGTAGATGGAGAAAGCTGACCAGTAACATCGACCCCACATAAAAGTGGGAAAAGATGTAGACAAAGAAGAAGATGAACTCGAAAAGAGAAAACATGATCAACTTGTTTCACTGTGCTGTGTTCCGTGATGAACATTCACTTGTACTGTCTCTTTCTCATTGGACAAATGCGGAAGAAACTAGTCTGACTTCTAGTATGCTGTGTTCCTTGCAGATGAATCTCATGGACTTGTAAATTGGAACTTAAATATTGTTTAGATTAGAAATATTTTGGTTTACTTTTGTAAGGAAATTAACAGATCAAGAAGAATAATTCGCAAGATGGACTCATGGACTCAGCAGAGAGTAGAAGTAACACTTGTTGTTGTATGCAGTGTTCCTTGACAAAGATTCACTTGTACTGTTTCTTTGTCAGGTGAACGAATGCAGAAATAACAAGTGAAACTTCTTCTAGTATGCTGTGTCCCTTGGAGAAATTCCTTTGTATTGGAATAGTGGAACAGAAGTGTCTGGGCTACAGTATGGCAGCCATCAAGATCAAGAGCCATTAAGAGACAGACAGTGAATGGCAAGTGGATTCCAGCCTTCCAGATCTAAAGGGAATAATCTACAAGATGGACTCAGCAGAGAGTAGAAGTAACACTTGTTGTATGCAGTGTTCCTTGACAAAGATTCACTTGTACTGTTTCTTTGTCAGGTGAACAAATGCAGAAATAACAAGTGAAACTTCTTCTAGTATGCTGTGTCCCTTGGAGAAATTCCTTTGTACTGGAATAGTGGAACAGAAGTGCCTGGACTAGAGTATGGCAGCCGTTAAGATCAAGAGCCATTAAGGGACAGACAGTGAATGGCAAGTGGATTCCCGCCTTCCAGATCTAAAGGGAATAATCTACAAGATGGACTCAGCAGAAGGAAGAAGTAACACTTGTTGTTGTATGCAGTGTTCCTTGACAAAGATTCACTTGTACTGTTTCTTTGTCAGGTGAACGAATGCAGAAATAACAAGTGAAACTTCTTCTAGTATGCTGTGTCCCTTGGAGAAATTCCTTTGTACTGGAATAGTGGAACAGAAGTGCCTGGACTAGAGTATGGCAGCCGTTAAGATCAAGAGCCATTAAGGGACAGACAGTGAATGGCAAGTGGATTCCCGCCTTCCAGATCTAAAGGGAATAATCTACAAGATGGACTCAGCAGAAGGAAGAAGTAACACTTGTTGTTGTATGCAGTGTTCCTTGACAAAGATTCACTTGTACTGTTTCTTTGTCAGGTGAACGAATGCAGAAATAACAAGTGAAACTTCTTCTAGTATGCTGTGTCCCTTGGAGAAATTCCTTTGTACTGGAATAGTGGAACAGAAGTGCCTGGACTAGAGTATGGCAGCCGTTAAGATCAAGAGCCATTAAGGGACAGACAGTGAATGGCAAGTGGATTCCCGCCTTCCAGATCTAAAGGGAATAATCTACAAGATGGACTCAGCAGAAGGAAGAAGTAACACTTGTTGTTGTATGCAGTGTTCCTTGACAAAGATTCACTTGTACTGTTTCTTTGTCAGGTGAACGAATGCAGAAATAACAAGTGAAACTTCTTCTAGTATGCTGTGTCCCTTGGAGAAATTCCTTTGTACTGGAATAGTGGAACAGAAGTGCCTGGACTAGAGTATGGCAGCCGTTAAGATCAAGAGCCATTAAGGGACAGACAGTGAATGGCAAGTGGATTCCCGCCTTCCAGATCTAAAGGGAATAATCTACAAGATGGACTCAGCAGAAGGAAGAAGTAACACTTGTTGTTGTATGCAGTGTTCCTTGACAAAGATTCACTTGTACTGTTTCTTTGTCAGGTGAACGAATGCAGAAATAACAAGTGAAACTTCTTCTAGTATGCTGTGTCCCTTGGAGAAATTCCTTTGTACTGGAATAGTGGAACAGAAGTGCCTGGACTAGAATATGGCAGCCATCAAGATCAAGAGCCATTAAGAGACAGACAGTGAATGGCAAGTGGATTCCCGCCTTCCAGATCTAAAGGGAATAATCTACAAGATGGACTCAGCAGAAGGAAGAAGTAACACTTGTTGTTGTATGCAGTGTTCCTTGTCAAAGATTCACTTGTACTGTTTCTTTGTCAGGTGAACGAATGCAGAAATAACAAGTGAAACTTCTTCTAGTATGCTGTGTCCCTTGGAGAAATTCCTTTGTACTGGAATAGTGGAACAGAAGTGCCTGGACTAGAGTATGGCAGCCATCAAGATCAAGAGCCATTAAGAGACAGACAGTGAATGGCAAGTGGATTCCAGACTTCCAGATCTAAAGGGAATAATCTACAAGATGGACTCAGCAGAAGGAAGAAGTAACACTTGTTGTTGTATGCAGTGTTCCTTGTCAAAGATTCACTTGTACTGTTTCTTTGTCAGGTGAATAAATGCAGAAATAACAAATGTAACTTCTTCTAGTATGCTGTGTCCCTTGGAGAAATTCCTTTGTATTGGAATAGTGGAACAGAAGTGCCTGGACTAGAGTATGGAAGCCGTTAAGATCAAGAGCCATTGGGAGACAGACAGTGAATGACAAGTGGATTCCCGCCTTCCAGATCTAAAGGGAATAATCTACAAGATGGACTCAGCAGAAGGAAGAAGTAACACTTGATGTTGTATGCGGTGTTCCTTGACAAAGATTCACTTGTACTGTTTCTTTGTCAGGTGAATTAATGCAGAAATAACAAGTGTGACTTCTTCTACTATGTTGTGTCCCTTGGAGAAACTCCTTTGTACTGGAGTAGTGGAACAGAAGTGCCTGGACTAGAGTATGGCAGCCGTTAAGATCAAGAGCCATTGGGAGACAGACAGTGAATGGCAAGTGGATTCCCGCCTTCCAGATCTAAAGGGAATAATCTACAAGATGGACTCAGCAGAAGGAAGAAGTAACACTTGTTGTTTTATGCGGTGTTCCTTGACAAAGATTCACCTGTACTGTTTCTTTGTCAGGCGAACGAATGCAGAAATAACAAGTGTTACTTCCTCCCTCTTCTGAGTCCTTCTTGTAGATTATTCCCTTTAGATCTGGAAGGCTGGAACCCACTTGCCATTCACTGTCTGTCTCTTAATGGCTCTTGATCTTGATGGCTGCCATATTCTAGTCCAGGCACTTCTGTTCCACTATTCCAGTACAAAGGAATTTCTCCAAGGGACACAGCATACTAGAAGAAGTTACATTTGTTATTTCTGCATTCGTTCACCTGACAAAGAAACAGTACAAGTGAATCTTTGACAAGGAACACTGCATACAACAACAAGTGTTACTTCTTCCTTCTGCTGAGTCCATCTTGTAGATTATTCCCTTTAGATCTGGAAGTCTGGAATCCACTTGCCATTCACTGTCTGTCTCTTAATGGGTCTTGATCTTGATGGCTGCCATACTCTAGTCCAGGCACTTTTGTTCCACTATTCCAGTTCAAAGGAATTTCTCCAAGGGACACAGCACACTAGAAGAAGTCACACTTGTTATTTTTGCATTTATTCACCTGACAAAGAAACAGTACAAGTGAATCTTTGTTAATGAACACTGCATATAACAAGTGTTACTTCCTCCCTCTTCTGATTTCATCTTGTGGATTATTCCCTTTAGATCTGGAAGTCTGGAATCCACTTGCCATTCACTGTCTGTCTCCCAATGGCTCTTGATCTTAACGGCTGTTATACTCTAGTCCAGGCACTTCTGATTCACTATTCCAGTAGGAAGAAATGCTACATAGTAAAAGAAATCAGACGTTTCTTCGGTATTCGTTAAACTATGTTGTATTCTTTGAAGAAGGTTCACGTAGGGTTGCATAGTGGATCTTGAGTAGTGTTTAAACTAGAAAGATTCCAGTTCACTTGTGTGGAAAACACATTTTATTAAGTAAGAAAATTAACCTTAACTTAGTCATTAACTGCCTCGTCATCTTTAAAGACTGGAAGTTGCGACAGAGAATCGTAGACTGCGATTGAGCTGGTTGTGACAGTTATGGACCATATTGATTAAGAGCCATTGAGACAAAAGGATTTCTTGCCTTCCAGATTTAAAGGGAATTTTCTATAAAGAAGGCACATTTTCTGGTATGCTGTTTTTTTTTTTTTTTTTTTGATGAAGTTAACTTGTACTGTTTCTTCGTCATTGGACAAAATCAGAAGAAGCATGTCAAAATGTGTATGATAGGGTAATGCAATTTAAAAATATATATTTTGTCCATTACCAATTATGTAATATTTTCATATCATCATCATCTCCTACTATTATTGGCGTAAATGGTCTCGGTTAGATTTCGCCAGTCATCTCTATCTTGAGTGCCATATGTGAAAGAAATCATGATGAATGGTATGCTGAAGATGGTTTGGGTATGCTCTTTGCTCTCCCCAAGAGAGATTAGTTCACCAAACGTTCAGCTGGGCTCCACACGGCCCTAGAAGAGTTGGACGACCCAGGCCTACATGGCTGGATTTTGCCAGTCGTCTCTATTTTGAGTGCCATATGTAGATGAAATCATGATGAATGGTAGCTGAAGATGGTTTGGGCATGCTCTTTGCTCTCCCCAAGAGAGATTAGTTCACCAAACGTTCAGCTGGGCTCCACACGGCCCTAGAAGAGTTGGACGACTCCGACCTACATGGCTGAGGCCTATATTCTTATCTGGAATTCCTAGATTAAAAAAAAAAAAAACTTTAGATAATCTGGTTATATTCCCCTGGCATTCGTTTATATACTGCTCCCCTCAATAATGGGTGGCTTTAGAGGAAATACAACATAGTCACTTTTACATTCATCCACTTGCTGTCTGAAAATGTTTCCTATTCGAGGTGTTTATCCAACTTACTATTCTTCGGAGAAAATCACAAAGATCTATAAGTAGCTGATAATGAATTCTAGCAAGAGACAGCATTAGGCTCACGTGACGTCACCATTAGGCCCACGTGACGTCACCATTCAGCTTAGCCCCTCTAAGGGAGCTCTTAAATCCTCAAGCATCTTCGCCGCTTTTTAAAGCTCATTACAAAGTTGTTGGAAATTAAGAAACACTATATACTCCGTTTCAAGTAATTATTAAGGTTTTGACATAAACGAGAGAGAGAGAGAGAGAGAGAGAGAGAGAGAGAGAGAGAGAGAGAGAGAGAGAGAGAGAGAGTATAAATTTATCAATAGAATGATTCTATTAAATTTATATTCTCTCTCTCTCTCTCTCTCTCTCTCTCTCTCTCTCTCTCTCTCTTGAGAGAGAGAGAGAGAGAGAGAGAGAGAGAGAGAGAGAGAGAGAGAGAGAGAGAGAGAGAGAGAAGAGCAGGTGTCTTGTCGAACGATAGGAAACATAAATTGCGACAGAGAGAGAGAGAGAGAGAGAGAGAGAGAGAGAGAGAGAGAGATGGCTTGTCGAACGATAGGAAACAAATTGAGAGAGAGAGAGAGAGAGAGAGAGAGAGAGAGAGAGAGAGAGAGAGAGAGAGAGAGAGAGAGAGAGAGAGAGAGAGTAGAGGGCTTGTCGAACGATAGGGAACATAAATTGCGACAGAGAGAGAGAGAGAGAGAGAGAGAGAGAGAGAGAGAGAGAGAGAGAGAGAGAGAGAGAGAGAGAGAGAGCAGATGGCTTGCATGTGTACGTGTGTGTATGCATGCCCGTATTGCCCCCGGAGCTGAGACTCAGAGCCAGCAGCCAGAATCTGTGAGGCCGACATACCTTCAACTTGAATCTGGCAAACATCTACCAGTGCACATTCCTACACCACTGCTGCCGTGTTTATGTTGAAATGCAACGAAACAAGAAGAAGAACTTGAAGGGCTCTCGCGTATATAAGAGAGGGGGGAATAATTCCTGGCAAAGATAGACGCATACACAAATATACACACTCTGGAGGAAAACAACACAGCAGGCACTGGTCATATTCATCCTTTCAATGACACATACACAAATATACACACTCCGGAGAAAAATAACACTGGTCATATTCATCCTTTCAATGCCAAATCATGGATGGAACTACGGTGTTGTTGAATCTCTGTGTAAATTTTAGGATTCGCTAAAGGTTTTTATATAACAAAGCACAATGCACATACATTTGCAGTCAATGCACCTATTATTATTATTATTATTATTATTATTATTACTTGCTAAGCTACAACCCTAGTTGTAAAAGCAGGATGCTATAAGCCCAAGGACTTTAACAGGGAAAATAGCCCAATGAGGAAAGGAAACAAGGAAAAATAAAATTTATTATTATTATTATTATTATTATTATTATTATTATTACTTGCTAAGCTACAACCCTAGTTGTAAAAGCAGGATGCTATAAGCCCAAGGACTCTTAACAGGAAAAATAGCTCAATGAGGAAAGGAAACAAGGAAAAATAGAATATTTTAAGAACAGCAACATCATCAAAATAAATATTTCCTTTATAAACTATAAAAACTTAACTAAACAAGAGGAAGAGAAATAAGAAAGAATAGTGCGCCCGAGTGTACCCTCAAGCAAGAGAACTCCAACCCAAGACAGTGGAAGGCCATGGTACAGAGGCTATGGCCTTACCCAAGACTAGAGAATAATGATATAATTTTGAAGTGTCCTTCTCCTAGAAGAACTGTTATGACAAGAATATACTTCATAATAATGCATTCTGAATATCTTTTTAATTAAAAAATTACTTTCTATGAATAGTTAAAGGTGCAATTGTGAATATATGTTAATCAAAAGAATTTATTCATGTAAATATATGGACATGAGTCATGGCATGACAATGCAACAATCTCAAATTTTCTATATTTGAGAACAAAGCCCTCCGAAGTATATTGGGAGTTGAATGGCAAGACAGGATTAGAAATGAGACTATAAGAGAGATTACTTGAGAGCCATTTGTGGATGAGATCATGATGAGGGGTAAATGGAGATGGTTAGGGCATGCTCTTCGCACTCTCCAAGAGAGATTAGTTCATCAAATTTTCGACCTCAAAAATCTACTAAAAGAGTTGGAAGCACAGGCCTACATGGCTGAGGATTATGAAGCGTGAAGTAGGAGATGATGAATGGAGAAGTACAGAATTAAAAGATCAAGATAGAGACGACTGGCGAAATCTAACCGAGGCCCTTTGCGTCAATAGGTGTAGGAGGTGATGATGATGATAATGAAATATATAATGATGTACTTATAATATTATAAATTGTAAACATTTTATAAGTATATTTCTTAATAAAAAAATAATCGATGCAAAAAGGGTATATTCACCATTTGGCTTATTTGAATATGAAAAACACGTCTAAATGTGCAAAATTTATCATATATATGTATATGTATATTGCAAATTAATTGATTTATATTATTCTTGTTAATACGAGGCCATGAGATGCAAATGAAACTGTCACATTGTCATGTGACGTGAATGACACATTGAAGGAGAATGTGTCGAAATGGGTTTGTCAGTCTTTTTCACTTGATGGCTCTGGCTGTAGGTTTAGCATATCTAATAGCGGAGTCATGTTGTCTAAAATAGCAGTTTTTACTCCATCTAATAATAGCGGTAACTATAGGGCATTTCTTTTAGCGAGTCATATTTGCACCGACTCGCAGCGGTGCCCTTTAAGCTCGGAAATGTTTCCTGATCGCTGATTGGTTGGGCAAGATAATTCTAACCAATCAGCGACCAGGAAACTTTTCCGAGCTAAAAGGGCACCGTTGCGAGTCGGTGCAAATATGACTCGCTAAAAGAAATGGACTATAGAGGGGTACTCAGTAGAACGCAGACCTCCGCCGCGGCAGCTTAACCTTAACCTTGACCTTTGATCGTAACCTGTATTGATTGGCGTAGATATTCATACACAAATATGAACCAAGTTTGAAGTCTCTGTGACAACGATGTCTAAACTTATGGCAAATTTACATTAATTGCATATTTTGCTTGACCGTGACCTTGACCTTTGAGCTTGACCTTCCAAAATTAAATCATTTCCGGCATTTTACATAATAGATAATCCCTGCAAGTTTAATTACCTTACGATTAAATTTGTGGCAAGGAAGCTGTTCACAAATAAACACACACACTCAAACAGGGGGGTAAAACATAACCTCCTTCCAACTTCGTTGGTGGAGGTAATAAAATGCAGAGTTAAGCCAGATTTAGGTACAGTTGGGCACAGACGTTCCTAGCACACCTCACTCCGAAGAGTGCACCCTCTCACACCCTTACTTCGCTGAGAGTAACCAAATAGATAGCGTAGGGGGAAATGACAGAGGTGGTGGGCGGGGCTAAACATAGGAACTCCCTGCGCAGTAAGGGTGTAGTTAGGTGTAACAGGAGTTTCTGTATCCAACTGTACATTTTGTACCAATCTGAAGTGCTAATTATGGTACTCTCATTGTACTTAGAGTAGCAGTTGCTGTAAGAAGCTATCCCCGGGCTAGACGACGGTTTATTTTATTATTATTTGTTCATTTTCTTTGTTTCACACAAAGAAAAATTGGTAAATGGATACGCATTTTAAATCATTTTATCATTTAATCTTTTAAGGCAGCTTAACTATAGCCAATTCTTTTCAGTGAGGCAGATTTGCACCGACTCGCAGGGGTGCCCTTTTAGCTTGGAACAATTTCCTGATCGCTGATTGGTTGGACAAGATAATTCTAACCAATCAGATAGCAAAAAACTTTTCTGAGCTAAAAGGGCACCGCTGCGAGTCTGTGCAAATCTGCCTCACTAAAAAGAATTGACTATAGGATACTGAGAGAGAGAGAGAGAGAGAGAGAGAGAGAGAGAGAGAGAGAGAGAGAGAGAGAGAGAGAGAGAGACTAACATACCGAGTCATTTATACATACTGTTTATATACAGTGTGTGTATATATCATCATCATCATCATCATCTCCTCTTACGCCTATTGACGCAAAGGGCCTCGGTTAGATTCTGCCAGTCAGTCTCTATCTTGAGCTTTTAATTAAATACTTCTCCGTTCATCATCTACTTCGCGCTTCCTAATCCACAGCCATGTAGGTCTGGGTCTCCCAACTCATCTAGTATATATCTGTATATATACAGATATGTATTCGTATAAATGAATATATCTATAATTATGTATTATATATACATATGTATATATATTATATTAAGAAGAAGAAGAAGAACAGAGAGAGAGAGAGAGAGAGAGAGAGAGAGAGAGAGAGAGAGAGAGAGAGAGAGAGAGATATAATTTTCCATTCCGGATTTTTATTTTTTTTATTGTAAGCAATGAATCAACTGTACTATATACAACAACAACAACAAATACAACCGTTTATAGTCTACTGCAGGACAAAGGCCTCAGACATGTCCATATTCATGTCCGGGATTTGGCCAGTTTTCATCCCAATGCTTGCCAGTGTTAATTGGTGATGGTGGGAGACTAAAGTGTAATCTCTCAGGTTAAGGTATCCCCACTCAGGAAGGGGTACATCTCCCCTATATAGTAGGAGTAAGTGTCTGACTATATATATATATCTATATATATATATATATATATATATATATATAATATACATATATATATATAGATATATATATATATATATATATATATATATATATATATATATATATATATATATATAAATGCATATGCATATTTCTATCCTGTTAACGCTTAAGGGTGAGAGGAAGTAGTCATAT